>NW_027125192.1:100000-102500 GCF_022059095.1 Trypanosoma melophagium | reverse complement strand
CAGTGTAAAAGAGGGAGATGGTGCCGTAACGAGCAGCTTAAACAGTCCCGCTTCCAATTCCCACTATCAACACCAACCACATCAACATGCACATCAACATCAGCAGCCTTTGTCTGGTGTATTCTCTTTAGGACAAAGTTTCTCAAGTCAGGGAGGTCTTAGTCGAAGTATGTGTCAAGAAAATATTCCCACACGAACCTTTGAAGTTGAGGTATATGACAAGTATGAAAAGGAATATACACAATTTGAAGATTGTACGGTGGATGTAAGAAATCCAGATGTAGTGGAAGGTTGTATTTGTGCATGTGTGCTGGCAGATGAAGAGAAACACACATGGACGTTTGAGCGGATTCGCTATGATGCACTTCGTCCAGCATACAAGCGTGATGTCGTCACATTACTTGAAAACTGTATTATCCCAAAGGCTAAATTACTACACTGGCTTGAACATGAAAAGATTATTCCACCCGCTCCAGGAAATACACCACCACTGCAGTTCACTATTCCAGGATCTGCCGCCACATCACCAAACGCAGCAGCAACAACAACAGCAACAGGAGGAAGTAAATCACATCACGGTATTGGACTTCCAACATACGCCAGTTCTGTGATGATGCAGCATGGTGGTATTCCAGCATCTGTGCCTGTGCATATGCCCCCACCGCCCCCGCCCTCATCTGTAACAGAGAAGAGTGGATATCAAACTATGTTTCCCCGAACTTCACCTAAAAGAGTTTCAAATTATCAAACGCCTATTATGGCGGCATTCCCAGATCCCGTTTACAAAACGCATGGTCCGATGGATTCCGCTACTGAGGCGCGTACAAGGACACCTCGTGCGAAACTTTCTTTAACAGGAGATGCCCCGTCTCTCACAACATTGGAGCTATTAACGACGATGGTCCCATCTGTGCATATTGTTCGTACCGATAGTATGACTGATAAGCATAAGAATAACCAAAATGAGCATTCACGCCATCAACGTGATCGTCGCGAACAACGTGTAGGAGGACGTGGAACAGATGAGAAGGGAGGAGATGAAAAGGGAGGAGGCAGCAGTAAAAAGGCGTCATGTCAAAACAAAACACGTCAGGGTGGTCAAGGAAGTACAACCATTCCCGCTAATTGTGCGCAGTGCGCTAGGAAGCAACAACCCGACTCTCTTCACCTTGACAAGCGAGATCAGAAGTATTACTGCTATACTTGTTGGGCGAAGTTAGGCTGGGGGCTCTGTCGTGAGTGTAATGAGTTCAAGGAGGGTTATCGTGAGCGCACCAGACGCCGCGTGGGTGACTTTTACTGCAACGATTGCTGGACTTCCTTCAACAAGGATGGCGGTAATAATAATAATAATAATAATAATAATAATAATAGTGGTAATAACAGAAAGCGAAGCGATCGTTCATCTAAACAAAAGAAGGACACACCGCAGGAAGACGTTGAGGTGAATGCGGCCGCAGATGCCGTTTCCAACGAAATAGGAAAGAAGAGGGAATCAACAGGGCGGCGAAGGGTGCAGAAGCAGTCGCAGAATACAAAGAAAAAGAAGAACACCTCTCCTCCCACTACCAACACCAATACCACAACAGAAGAAAGAGAAGGGGGAAAGAAGAAAGGCGCGGGATCTACAAATGATGTTAATATGACAGAAAGCGGTGTTAATAGCAGTGATGCGAAGCGGGAAGGGACTGCAGGCGGAAAACAAAAGACGAAGAGCAGGCGAAATGAGAAACAAAATCGTTCTGTGCCAAAGGAGACAGTGACTGTAGAGAAGCCGGAAACTCAGAATGATGTTCCAAACGATGTGAATGTTCCAGTTGAGTAAGAACAAAAAAGAAATTTTTTTTTCTTTCCTTCTTTTTCTTTTCTTTTTAATTCTCTCTTTCTTTCACTCTCTTTCTTTTTTTCCTTTGTTTCTTTTTTTATTATTCCCTTCTTTCTTTATTCCCTTCTTTTTTTGTTGAATAAAAGAATGAGTGATTATAATAATTTGTTTCTGCTTGTATTGTTGTGTAAGTAATCTTGTTGTAAATAGTTGATTCGGAATATATCTGTGGATGATGAGTTTCGTATATAAATCCACATATATTTATGCATATATAAATGTATATGTGTATTTATATACATGTGGTGGTTGTAGGGCAGGTGAAAAGGATGTTGAATGTGGGGGGAAATAAAAAAGAACAAAAAAGAGGAACAGCGATGATGATAACAACAAGAACACGAGCCCCCCAAAGAGAAAGACAATGCAAAGTTTAGAAGGAGTGGAGAAAAAAAAATATTAAGGATAATAACCGAAGAAAAGAACAATACTGAAACAGAAATAAAACCAAAAGAAAGTAAGAACGAAAAATTTGTTTTTATTGTTTTTCCTTTTTTTTCTTTTTTTTCCCTCTTTCTTTATCTCACGCTGCAGTCACCTACACTGTCTTGCGCACAAAACTTCTCTTCTTTATTTCAGTTTTCATTCCCCCACGAACTTCTTCTTTGACTTCTTTTT
>NW_027125192.1:0-97500 GCF_022059095.1 Trypanosoma melophagium | reverse complement strand
ACCATGTCGTATACTGTGCAATGCGCAGATATCAACACATACACGTTTCCATACGTACACGCACACTAAAATTTAAGTGCGATAACACGTGAAAACTGTGATTCTTATTTGCTTTCTGAGAGGATACACCAACTGAGAAAAAAAAAAAAAACAAAGAAAGAAGCAAAAAGTGTGGGTGGGTCATACCAGAAGGTGAATAAACTTACTCTTTATTCTACCTGATGATGGTAATGATAACTGCACCATGAAAATACCCTAATATTATGGTGGTTTGTACTAGATTTCTTTATTATTACTGTTATTATTATTACTATTATTTTTCTTTTTTTGTTGCATTTTTCCTTTTTGAAGTGCTTACACCAGAGTGTAGAAGTAAAGAAAAAAGGGAACTAAACAAAAAAAGAAGGAGGAAAAGAAGTAGCGAGAAGATTAACAAGAGTAAAAACAACAAGAAAGGATAACGGAAGCCTAATGGGAGGGTGTGTGGCTTCACTTTTGGTGAAACGGGGTCATGCGAGTGAGGTGCCTGATCATTTTATAGTAGATCGTCAAAACTACGGGCCACTCGCAGTTGTTTGTTCTCCGGCAGAAGATGATGTGTCTTCTTCGGTATACCGAGTGGCGAATGTGACAGATGAGGAACATAAACGTATATGTGAGGAGTGGTATGAGGGGGAAAATTTTATGCAGTTACTTGAGCGTACCTGTAAGGAAAAAGCCAAAAGACGTGCTGTTGCCTACCGCACAGTAAGTAAGGTTGAAACAGAGAAACGAACAGACTCGAAAGGCCGAGAAAAGGAATGGCAAGTAACCTACTTGAATGATCCCTTGTATATTACCTATGAGGAGTTTTGGGCAAAGTCTATAGCTTTTGGTAAAGGTCTTTCGGAGTTGGGATCACCAAGTAGGACTGATGTGGCTATGTATGCAGATTCTCGTTGGGAGTGGCTTGCGACTGTTATTGGAATTTGGTCACAGGAGATGGTGCCTGTGACGGTGTATGCAAACCTTGGTGAGGGTGCTCTCTTGTACGCACTGAAAGAAGCGGATTGTCCGGTTATTGTCTGTGGTGGGCAATCTGTCAAAACTCTGTTGCCATTGTTGAAAGAGGCTAATATGGCACATACAAAGATAATTTACTTTGATGCACTTCCTACTGGATTGGATGTGGAAGAAATGATGGTGGTTCCATGGAATGGAGTGGTTGAGAAGGGACAACAGAGTTCTCGTACATACACGATACCGAATGATTGTAATCGTACATCTCTGGTGATGTACACTAGTGGCACGGTGGCTGAACCGAAAGGTGTTATTCATACTTTTGGTTCTCTTAACGCGGGTGCCCATGCCCTTGATGATCGTTTAACAGAGTTAACAGGACCAAAACAAGAGGAAGAGACATATTTGGTTTACTTACCTCTTGCTCATATTCTTGAGTTTATTTGTGAGATCATCATGTTAAATCGTGGATCTATGTTGTGTTATGGATCACCGCGTACTCTCACCGATGCCACTGCACGTCCACGTGGGGATTTAGCAGAATTTAAACCGATGTTATTCGTCGGGGTTCCCCGTATTTTTGATACCATTAAAAAGACTGTGGAGAGTCAACTTCCACCTCCTGGAAGCGTAAAACGTAAGATTTTTGATGCTGCCTATGCGGCACGTCTAGAAGCGATACAGAATGGGAAAGATACTCCATTCCTAAATGAAAAAGTATTTAAAGTTCCACGTGGTATGTTTGGGGGAAAAGCAAGAGGTATCGTCTGCGGTGGGGCTCCTCTTGGTTACAAGACACAAGAATTTATGAATGTTGTATTTGGTGTTCCCATGGCACAGGGATATGGTTTAACGGAAACCTGTTGTAATGCCTCTGTGCAGCGAACCGGAGAGTTGTACCCCGCGGCCGGACAACTACTAAAAGGAGTGGAAGTGAAACTATACGACACGGAGGAGTACAAACACACCGACAAGCCGAATCCACGCGGTGAGTTATTGCTGCGAGGGCCATCGGTGTTTAAAGGATATCTAAAGCAGGAGAAGTTAACGCAGGAGTCGTTTCTCCCTGGCGGCTGGTTCCGCACCGGTGATGTGATGGAAATTGATGAGAGCGGTTGTCTCCGCCTCATTGGCCGCGTCAAGGCACTGGCGAAGAATCTCCTCGGGGAGTACATCGCCCTGGAGTTCCTCGAGGCCCTCTACGCCCAACACCCCCTCGCCGGCCCGAACGGCGTCTGCGTGCTTGTCGACCCGCAGCGGTCGTACATCTGCGCGCTTGTTTTGACTGACGCGGCGAAGGCGACTTCGTTTGCGGCCGCTGCGGGCATCGCCGGGGCGGAGTGGCCGGCCGTTTTGAAAGACTCGCGGCTGCAGGCGGCGGCGGCGGCGGGACTCGCGGCGTTGGGGCGGGCGGAGGGGCGGCGGTCGTTTGAGATCCCGCGGCGGGTGCGGGTGTTGGGCGACGAGTGGACGCCGGAGAATGGACTGTTAACGGCATCGATGAAGATTCGACGCAAGGCGGTGGAGGAGCGGTACGCGGATATTATTGCGGAACTCTTTGCAGAGGAGTGAAATGGGGGGATGGGGAGTGTGTAGGTTGAGTCTGGGGATATACACATGGAGAGGGAGAGAGTTATGATTATGTTCCCCTTTTACTCCCCTTGTTTTTGGATTAATGGTGTGGGCGGTGAATTAATAGTAAGTGGAGGAAAACCATCACGATAGACGCATCTGGGAGAGTACACAGGGGAAGGCGAGGCATACACGTACAGAAGCATATATATATATATTGATACGCATATGTGTACCCACAAGAAAGAGAGAGCGAGCGAAAAAAAGGAACCAATTAATCGATACAAATAAGCGAAGCAAAAAATTTTTCTGATTTCTTTTTTTTTTTGCAGTTTGACACTTCTAAAGTCGCATGTATTGGAAATGGGTTTCTACCTGTTTTCTTTGTGCTATCCCTTTTTTTTTTTGCGAAATAGGGCAATGAGAACAACAACGGCAAAAAAAAAAAAAAATGCGACTCCAGTTAAACCTTAAAGAAAAGAGACAAAAAATAAAAAGCAAAAATAAAAACAGACAATGTATGACATGCAATTTGACTCCACTAAGTACTTCTTTCCATATATATACACTTTTTTTTTTGCAGTTTTCTCTTCTTTTCTGTTCTGTCTACGTCTGTTAATTGCGCACTGAACGAAAAAAAAATCAGTAGATAACACATACCTATGAGAAAAATGAGAAAACGGATGGGAAAGAGAGAGGCACGCTACATGTGATTGCTTCCTGTCTTGGATGTTACTGTATGGCTACAATTGAATGGAACGCTTGTAATGGCTTGGCCATTTTCTTTTTTCTTGCGTTTCTTTCGGGGCGTTCTCGTTTCGCCTTTGTTTTTTTTTTTCTTTTTTTGCTTTGGACTTACCGGTGTTCTAGGTTTTCAATGTGTAGTGTACAGGGAGATGAAGAAAAGTATTTATATACGTCTATCTATAATCTCCTGGCTTTACTCTTCTTTCTTTATTTATTCCCGTTGTATTTTATTATTATTATTATTATTATTATTATTATTATTATTATTATTATTATTAGTTGAAGCACTAAGGCACATTAGGTGGGTTTTATCTCGGTGGGTTTTTCCAGAAAGAAGTAAATAAAAGAGGATAATAAAGGATACTATTGATCAGACGTACAAACACATCGAAAGAGATTATATATCTAAACATATTTAAGTATATATATATATATATATATATAGATAGATAGATAGATAGCGGCAAATTCTGTATTTGAACTATAAACTTCTCATTTTCTTCTTATTTTAGCCGCAACCATGGGTTCAGTAGTTTCAACAATGATGGACTTCCGTAACTCCATGTCTATGGTGCCACATCCGTTCATAGACGGTGATAGAGGCCCACAGTCCTTGGTTGTACCAGGCACAGAAACAGCAACAACTTCTGGATCTTATCGTCACAGTAAAGTATTCGAAGAGGCGGAATACCAAAAACTTGTGAATGATTACCTCACAGGAATGAATTGTGTACAGGTTCTAGAAAAACAACACAGAGAATTGGCCGATCGCCCTGCTATTGGATATCGCCCACTTGAGAAACTGGAACGTCGTCCAGTGGATACTTCAGAGGGTAACCAACGCCTCTTTGAATTTTTTCACTATGGTGAACACAAAATCTTGACATATGCCGAATTATGGCGTCAAATTACATTATTTGGTGCTGGACTGCGAGATCTCGGTTTATCAGAAAACAGCATGATCACTATATATGAAGAGACACGCTGGGAGTGGCTGGTCTCTATTTATGGTATTTGGACACAGAAAATGATTGCCTCAACGGTGTATGTAAATCTCGGCGAAGATGCTCTCGCTTACGCCCTTACTGAGACAAATTCTGCTGCCATATTTTGCAGTGGTAAAACATTGGGTACATTATTACCACTCCTTCGATCACAAAAACTAAATCCTATTATTCTCTATGTGGACAGTATACCCGCAGGTGTGGACACGGAGGAATTTCAAGTGGTTGGATGGGAAGAACTTTTGGAACGCGGTGCGAAATCTAATTATACGGCAGTTGTTCCAACCGATAATAATGCTGAGGCTCTCGTCATGTACACAAGTGGAACTACAGGAAATCCAAAAGGTGTTGTGCATACACATGGCTCTCTTGCTTCCGGCATTTCTGCACTTGATCAACGACTAAGTGATCTTTACAAGGGTAAGGGTGTGGAAGATGTTTACTGTGCCTTCTTGCCCCTAGCACATATTCTTGAATTTGGTATTGTGAATATCTTTTTAAAGCGTGGTAGTCTTGTTGGATTTTGTAATCCCCGTACCCTCACAGATGAGTTTGCTATTCCACATGGTGATTTTAAGGAGTTTAAACCACGCATCATTATTGGTGTTCCTCGTATATTTGATACAATAAAAAGGGGTGTGGCGGGAAAACTACCACCACCGGGAACTATTAAACGGAGTATATTTGATAAAGCATACGCTACACGTCTAAATGCACTGGAGAAATACAAAGATACACCGTATTGGAATCAAGTTGCATTTAAGACGTGTCGTGAGGCCGTCGGTGGGAGAACATATTCCATGCTTTCCGGTGGTGGTCCACTCAGTGCCGAGACACAAATATTTATAGATGTCTGCTTTGGAGGACCAGTGTTAATTCAAGGATGGGGTCTCACTGAGTCAGTTTGCTGTGGTACAACACAACGGTTAAACTACATTGAATCAGACGATGTTGGACAGTTACTTGTGACGGCAGAGTTGAAGTTGTTGGACGTGGATGAGTATAAACATACAGATAAACCGGAACCACGTGGAGAGATATTACTACGTGGACCTTTTCTCTTTAAAGGATACTACAAACAGGAGAAACTTACACGTGAGGCGATTGATGAGGATGGTTGGTTTCACACGGGAGATGTGGGTAGTATGTCGTCCAACGGAACACTTCGTCTTATTGGTCGTGTAAAGGCATTAGCGAAGAATGTATTGGGTGAATATATCGCATTAGAAACATTAGAGACTATTTACAGTCAACACGACTTGTGTATCTCTTGTGGAGTCTGCGTACTTGTAAGTCCGGCTCGTGCCTATATTGCGGCTCTTGTGTTAACAGAACCCAAACGTGCCATGGAGTTCGCTGCCGATAATAAAATCAATGGTACATTTGAGGAACTTTTACAGAATGAAACTTTTCACACGAAAGCAGCAGAGGCGTTAGCAGCGACTGCAAGGAAGGCTGGACGCAAACCCTTTGAGTTAGTGCGATATGTGCGCGTATTGGGTGATGCGTGGACACCGGAGAATGGGCTTGTAACGCCAACCTCAAAGCTGCGCCGCAGCAATATTGAGAAACACTACGCTGACATAATTAAGGAGCTGTTCGCAGCGGAGAAGTAGCTTGCGGTATGTTCACGGGAAATGGCGTTTTCGGTGTTTTATATGTTTATTGTTATTATTATTGTTATTATTATTATTATTATTATTATTATTATTTATTTGATTTCTGGCTTTTGTGTTCACTGCGCCATTGCATTTTGGGGGGTGAATGGAAGGGCTCACTTGTGGGGTATTTAATCTAAAGTAAAAAGAAAAAGGAAATAACAAAAGGAAGGGAAACGAAAAAAGAAAGAAGAGATTATTACAAAGAAGGTGGTGGTGGTCTACTCTAAAACTGAGAGAGGAGGAAGGAATAAGAGAGACCTGGTATATATATATATATATATATATATATATATATGTATGTATGTATTTATATGGAGTATTTTTGTATCCCTAGTCGATTCTTCTCGTGTTAATATTTATATGTGTACGTCTTCATATGCTTTTCTCTTTTCGTTTCTATTTCCTATAACTGCACAGAATAAAACAAATACGTGTAAAGAGAAAAAAGTTGAACGTGATATTTCATCTTATCTGCTTTCCACAGATAAAGAGAGGGTAATGGAGGAGTTCCTCTATAACATTCTCCCTTTGAAGAGAGAAAGAAAAACAAAAACACAAAACAAAAACAAAATGGTAACATAAAAAAAAAAAAAAACCAAGTCGTGGGGATGAAAAAATCTCTTTTTTTTTATTACTATTTTTATATTGTATTATTGCTACTACTACCAGTATTCGTAGTAGTATTAGCAGCTATTGTTGTTGCTTCTGTTCTTTACCTATGTTAGTTGTGATGGTTGCAAAAGAAGGAACAGAAGCAAAAAAAAAAACCACGGAAAAAGAGACCTGGAGCGAATAAAGGAAATATTGAATGAGAGCGTAGTTTTTAAAGCAAATAGATGCGATATAAAAGAACAAGGTAACAAATGAGCATTAATTTCGATGATAACGTGTGATTGGGCGTGAAGGTGAATTGCCGGAAGGAAAAAAAAAAGAACCCCCTTTAGAGAGTATATATATATATATATATATCGATGATTATTATTACATGTACGCTTTCTCTCCTTTTCTTTGTCTTGATATTTCTTCTTTTCTCATTACGTTTATTGTTTTCCTGCTAAGACCAAGAAAAGAAGAAAATATAGAAAATTAGCGGTAAAAGAAAAACGACAAGCCGCGACGGCGATAAACCAAATCACATTAATATTCATAACTTATTACCAGTGTTGAGCGAACACCAAAGGAGGGTACGAGGAAAAAAAACAAGAAAGGAATCAAACAAATAATAATAAAACAAAAACGAAAGTTGAGCTTTTGTCTCCCCGGTGGTTAAAAAAACAGAACGACAA
This sequence comes from Trypanosoma melophagium, assembly GCF_022059095.1. Lineage (NCBI taxonomy): Eukaryota > Euglenozoa > Kinetoplastea > Trypanosomatida > Trypanosomatidae > Trypanosoma > Trypanosoma melophagium. The sequence continues at coordinate 90,231 of NW_027125192.1, read as the reverse complement.
GAAAGAATAATAGAGAACGCCGTCACTAGAAATATCTATATCTATATCTATATATATATATATACTAAGGGAATAAAGAAAACCCACAGAAATGAATACTACTGTGGCTTTAGGCCATATTGAGTCCACGGTCTTTTTTATCCTGGATAAGGAGAATGAACGTCAAACAGTGCCCCATGAGGATATTCATCGAATTCGAGAGTACGGCACGCAAAATGAACCCATTCCCAATACAGAGACTGAAAATAAGTCAGCTATTTACAGGTGCATTGGTGTAAGTGAAGAGGAACATGAAAGACTTTGTCATGATTGGTATTATGGTGATAACATGCCGCAAAGATTTAAAAAGATTTGCGAGGATGGTGGGAAACGCAATGCTTTTGCCTATCGTCCCCTTATTCGAGTTTCACAGGAAGTTTTAAAAGATCAAAATGGTCTGGAACGCATGTATGATGTGACATACCTTAATGATACTTCCTACATTGATTTTGAAACTCTTTGGAATTATATTGCTTGTTTTGGGAGAGGCCTTGTGGAACTTGGTGTTCCTTTTCACTCTAATGTGGCTATTTACGAAGAAACACGATGGGAATGGTTGGCAACTATTTATGGTATTTGGTCACAAGGTATGACAGCCGCTACGGTGTATTCCACTCTTGGAGAAGAGGCACTGGCCTATGCGTTTAGGGAAACAGAGTGTACGGCTATTATTTGTAATGCCCTTAAAGTACCTAATTTACTTCGAATGATGCGAGAAAAGCTAATAGCACCTGCTATTATCATTTATCTCGGAGAACTTCCACCAAACATTGATCCCGGACGTTATCGGATCATTTCCTGGTATCAAGTTGTAGATAATGGTCGTATTTCCACGGAGCCACTTCGCATTTCCACCGATAATGACTCCCTCGCCTTTATTATGTACACCAGTGGAACAACTGGCGAACCGAAAGGGGCGATGCACACACATGGTTCTCTCGTCTCGGGTGTAACGGCCTGTGCGGATCGAGTGAATGATCTCATTGGCTCTTATCAACCCGGCGAGTCCTACTGTGCCTATCTTCCACTGGCCCATATATTTGAATTTGGTGTCGTGAATATATTCCTTGCACGGGGATCACTGGTGGGCTTTGGCAGTCCCCGCACTTTACTCGACACTTACGCACGACCGCATGGGGACTTTACGGAGTACAAACCCGTTTTCGCCATTGGTGTGCCGCGCATTTACGATACAATTAAGAAAACGGTGGAGGCCAAACTCGCCCCGCGCGGCACCCTCGAACGACGTATCTTTGAACACGCCTTTCAAGAACGTCTAAAGGCATTGAAAGAAGGCAATGAAACACCATTTTGGAATGACTTGGTATTTGCCCCGTTTCACAGTATGTTGGGCGGTCGAATGCGTGTTATGCTCTCCGCCGGCGGTCCACTTAGTGCGCCAACGCAAATATTTCTCAATGTTGTCTTTGGTGTGATGGTGCAGGGCTGGGGCCTCACAGAGACGGTGTGTGTGGGAACTAAACAACTGCGGGGCGATATGGAGCCCGTTGTGGCGGGGCAGCAGGAGCGGGTGTGTGAGATGCGACTGCTGGACGTGGATGAGTATAAACATACAGATAAACCGGAACCACGTGGAGAGATATTACTACGTGGACCTTTTCTCTTTAAAGGATACTACAAACAGGAGAAACTTACACGTGAGGCGATTGATGAGGATGGTTGGTTTCACACGGGAGATGTGGGTAGTATTACTGCAAACGGCAGTTTACGCATTGTGGGTCGTGTAAAGGCATTAGCTAAGAATGTATTGGGTGAATATATCGCAATGGAGGCATTGGAATCCATGTATGCACATAATCCATTGTGTTTACCAAATGGTGTTTGTGTACTTGTACAACCAGATAAATCCTACATCTGTGCACTGGCACTCACAGATGAATCAAAGGCGATGGAATTTGCAAAGGAACATGATATCGCAGGTAGTTATCCAGATATATTGCAGAATCCAGTCTTTCGTCGCAAGGCTACAGAGTCTATGCAGGCAACCGCACGTTTGGCAGATCGACAGAAGTTTGAATGTGTGCGTCATGCACGTTTTCTCAACGATGAGTGGACCCCTGAAAATGAAATTTTAACGGCCGCTGGGAAATTAAAACGTCGTGTGATTGATGCAAAATACGCTGATATTATTCGTTCACTCTTTCTAGATGAGTAGATGGGGAGAGGGAGAGAGGAGTACAAATGGGAACAAGCAAAAGAGTATATATATATATATATATATATATATATTTGTTTATGGAATGTATTTATTGCGTGTTTTGCTGCGAATGATAGTCTTGAGTGCAGTCGTGGCAGTGTGCAAGACATGCTGTTCCACTGCAGTTTTTGGACGTGACGTTAATTATAAGAATGAATGGACACAAGTTTGATTGGTTCCTTTGTGACTTTTCGCACATCTTTGGCCTCTAGTCGTCGTGCAGATTTGGGTTTCATGCCCTTCACTGTTACTATTACTATTATTAAGATTATTTTCCCTTGTGCTGTCTTTTTTTTCCTTTTCTCAATGGAGGGATATGAGGTCTCTCTGTTTGTGCTGGTTAAAAGACTGACGTATTATTATTATTATTATTATTATTATTATTATTATTATTATTATTATTTTGTTTTGTTGATTCGGCCTTTTTTTTGATTTTAAAAGGCGATTCTCGTCTTTGTTTATTTGTTGTATTTCTTTTTTGGTTTTTATTCACACTAAAGAGGTGTTTGCTTTTTCTTTTTTATTGCTTTTCGTGTTACCTTTCTCAATATATATATATATATATATATGTATTGTTTGTTTACATCTCTCTTATCTTGTGTTGGTTTGGATTCACTTTGTGCAGCGGTTGTCGACAGAGTGACCCCGCAGTACTTCTGCGGTACCAGGAGATGTATGGATAAGAAGAGAGACAACAGAAACAGAAAGTAAAAGAGAAAGAAAGAAAAAGAAAGAGTAATGGTTTACTAGTAGAATGCATCTGTCTCTTACATTTTTTTTTCTCTTTTTATATTTATAAAAAAATCGTATCAAACCGAGTTATAGAGGTGAAGAATAACTGTAAAGTGTACATCACATTTGCAGTTTTTCTTTATTTTCTGTAATGTGTGTGTTTTTGCGTTATTGGGATATTATCGATGACTGGCAATTCCAGAGAAATGGAGTGGGAATGGAGTAAGAGAGAATAATACAGAAGAAAAGATAAGGCATTTTTTTTTGTTTCTAATTATTGCTATTATTATTATTATTTCTATTTCTGTATTTTTCTCTTTTCATTATCTTCTCTATCTATTTATTTATTTGTCATTACAACTGTTTTGCTGTTTCTGCTGCTTTTCCTCTTGGCGTATTTCTGACATCTTATTTCTTCATTTCTTCTATATGTGAAACAGCAAACATACCGAAGGTGTACTTGACAGTATTTCTCTCCTTCTTTTTTTGATTGTTTTTCCTTCGATGGTCTTCTCGTTGATTTTTCTTTCTTTATTTCTCTTTTTGTTTCTCATTATATTGTGTTTTTGGGATTATTTACTACTTCTCTTGTAAACTCTCAATCTCTGTGATGTTTTCCTTGTTTGAGGTAAAAAGAAAAAAAAGAAAACCATTTGTTTTCCATACACGGAAACGCAAACCATGAGAATATTTCTTTTATTATTATTATTATTATTATTATTATTGGTTCTGAGACTCTTCTCCCTTTTGTGTTCTTGTGTATTTTGTTGACCTGTTTTTTTCTTGATTTTAAAAAATCTGTTTGGTTTCTTTTTTTTCCCATTTTTTATTTTTTCGTTTACTTAATATATATGGCAGTGACGGAAAAGAACAAGTACACACACATACACACATTTAAATACCACAAGCCCAATTAGCTTGGTATATATACATATATAGACACACATAATAAAAAGAAACATAGGGACCAATAAAAGAGAAGCGAAGAGACGATCAGCAAAGTGAAAGAAGTGACGAATCAAAGAGAAAAAGAAAGTATTATTGAAAATCGTTGCTTATTAGAGTAAATAGAACAATCAAGTAAGTGGAACGAAGAGGAAAAAAAGAAATTATATTATATACATATTATAATATCTATATTTGCTTACATACGGTTTTATCTGTTTATATATAGAGAGAGGTATATACATACGTCTTAACTAAATAGGTAGGCAAACAGAGAAACAAAAGAAGAGAAGTCAATTAGGTAAGAAAATAACTGACTGACTGAGAGTGCAAATAAAGAAATTAATCAAACATCAATATCATGGGTGGCTGTGTTGTATCTTTGTTGGACTCGAGAAATCTTTACTCCGTTATTCCTCACCCCGATGTGCAAAATTTCCGTGCTATTGGAAATCTAAACTGCCCAATTCCTGGTACAGAGAAGGCCAATGCATCTCCCATCTACCGCATTAGCGGATTAACAGAAGAGGAGCACAAAAAAATTGGCGAAGAGTCATATAATGGGCCTAATCTCATTCAGCAATTTGAAAAGATTTGCAGCAAAAAACCATCCGATAATGTAATTGCCTACCGCCCCATTGACCGCATCGCCCTAGAAAAAATAAAGGATACAAGCACGGGAAAGGAAAAAGAAATGAGTATCACGTACTTTAAGGAAACAAAGTATATAACTTTTGAGGAATTATGGGACTCCTGCATTTCTTTCGGGAGAGGTCTTGTGGAACTTGGTATATCAAAGCAATCCAATGTGGCTATTTACGAAGAAACACGATGGGAATGGTTGGCAACTATTTATGGTATTTGGTCACAAAGTATGACGGGGGTTACCGTCTATGCGAACCTTGGAGAAGATGCACTGTCCTATGCGTTTAGGGAAACAAATTGTGAGGGAATTATTTGTAATGCGAAGAATGCTGCTTGGCTTGTTAAGTCCATGACAGAAGGGACAATTCCCAAAGCCGTTATTATTTACAATGGTACACTACCAGAATCCTTTGATGCCAAAGACTGTCGTCTTATTCCATGGAAGGAAGTGGTGGAAATGGGCCGGGCCACTGGAGATCGAATTCCAGTGCAATTACCAAGCGATAATGACTCCATTGCCTTTATTATGTACACCAGTGGAACTACGGGACATCCCAAAGGTGTGATGCACTCACATGGTTCAGTGTCTGCCGGTGTGCGGGGGTTATCGTATCGCTTACTGGACAACGTCGGACCCCACGAGAAGGGAGAGACTTACTGTGTCTATCTCCCTCTTGCGCATATTATGGAATTCTCCGTGATGAGTATATTTGTTGCCCGCGGGGCGTTGCTCGGCTTTGGAACACCGCGAACATTAACAAGGCTTACGGCTCGTCCGCATGGGGACCTTGATGAGTTTAACCCGGTGTTCATTCTTGGTGTTCCACGTGTCTACGATACACTTATGAAGGCCGTTCAGTCAAATCTACCACCTGTGGGTTCGGTAAAACGTACCGTGTTTGACCACGCCTTTGCAAGTCGATTAAAGGCATTGAAGGAAGGCAATGAAACACCATTTTGGAATAAAAAGGTGTTTGCCCAAGCACGAGTGGTTCTTGGCCGCAATTTCCGTGTTTTTCTCTCCGGTGGTGGTCCACTCAGTGAAGCCACACAAGACTTTGTGAATGTTGTGTTTGGTCCTATTTCGCAGGGCTGGGGCCTCACAGAGACGGTGTGCATGGGCGGAATTCAACGCCTTGGGGATATGTCAGTAAACACCGTTGGGCAAATGGAGCCAATGGCAGAGTTGAAGTTGTTGGACGTGGATGAGTATAAACATACAGATAAACCGGAACCACGTGGAGAGATATTACTACGTGGACCTTTTCTCTTTAAAGGATACTACAAACAGGAGAAACTTACACGTGAGGCGATTGATGAGGATGGTTGGTTTCACACGGGAGATGTGGGTAGTATTACTGCAAACGGCAGTTTACGCATTGTGGGTCGTGTAAAGGCATTAGCTAAGAATGTATTGGGTGAATATATCGCATTGGAGGCATTGGAATCCATGTATGCACATAATCCATTGTGTTTACCAAATGGTGTTTGTGTACTTGTACAACCAGATAAATCCTACATCTGTGCACTGGTACACACAGATGAATCAAAGGCGATGGAATTTGCAAAGAAGCACGGTATCGCAGGTAGTTATCCAGATATATTGCAGAATCCAGCTTTTCAACAGAAGGGAACGGAGTCATTGGTGGAAACAGCTCGAACGGCAAATCGAAGGCCTTTTGAATGTGTGCGTCATGCACGTTTTCTCAACGATGAGTGGACCCCTGAAAATGAAATTTTAACGGCCGCTGGGAAATTAAAACGTCGTGTGATTGACGTAAAATACGCTGATATTATTAAGGAGTTGTTTCAGGATCCCTGAGCCGTTATTTGGCTATATTTATTAGCGGGCCCTTGTTGTTTTCTTTCTTTTTTCTCTTTTCCTTTGCATTATCAGGAATACAATATTAGAGCTTATCATGTGAAATTGTCGTAATGTTTTGAAGGAGAAAAAGAGGGATACTGGGGAGGCAAAAGAACGAGGGGGATTAATAGGAATAAACCCCCATTCCCCAATTTTTTTTGATTTTGGATGTTTCCTGGTGTTTGCAAATTCGAATTTTTTTTCGATTTTTTTTTCCTTTTTGCGGTGTATTTGCAAATTTCACATCGATTTTTTTTTGTTGTTCTTTTCTCTGCTTTAAAAATATTGGGTTTTGCTTCCCTCCTTTTTCAATAACATCCGGTCATGTTTTGCTGTCCTGGGCGTTTTGACTTTGAATTTACTTTTGGGATCATGGGTCTCATTTTATTCTGTTTCTTTATTATTATTATTATTATTATTATTATTATTATTATTATTATTATTAATGTTTTTTTCTCTGTATGTGTGTGTCTCCCCTCCTTCTGTGGAACTGTGTGCGATTTACATTCCGTCGAACACGTTTCTGGCTGTTAAAAAAAGAAAAGAAAAAAAAAAGAAAGAAAAAAAATGCCAGCAGGAGGATCAACAGAATAATGTGAAATGAGAACGCATGAGAGAAGAGTTGGCGAATAGAAGAAGAAGAAAAGAAAAAAGCGAAAAAAGAGGAGTTGCAGGTCTTGTGGTTTTATTCCTCTTTTACCCCTCAGGATCTGTTTCTTTTTTCTTTCTTTACATTATTATTATTATTATTATTATTATTATTATTAATTATTAGTATTATTATTATTATTATTATTATTAATTATTAGTATTATTCTTATTTCCTTAGGGGATTGTTTGTGCATTTCCCCCCGCCTCTTTCTCCACCCTTGTGCCGTTATGAGAGGAAGTCAGGGAAGTTGCTAAAAACTTCATAAGGGTTATGCTGAAGGCGGAGGTGTTTTTTTTTTCTTTCTTTCTATTTCGCTCTGAAGGTATGCTAAAGAGTAAAACAGATCAGCCACTGCAGCGCATTTTTTTTTTTTGATAATTATCTGACGTTCTTTTCCCTCTTCACTGGATTATTTCTTTTTTTTTTCATTGGTTCATCATCGCTGGTATTGTCACTGTTGGTAGTGTTTTTTTTTCTTTGCTCTTGTTACTCCTGGTAGTTTGTACCTCTCCTCTATAGATGCTTAGAGTCTATTTGTCTTTCTTTATTTCTTTATCTACTGCTTATTTCTGTGTTCCGCTACTGGGCGAGGGGGATAACACCTCCCCATTGAAGGGAATTAAGTAAATACAAAGCCACATATCTAATACCAAGAACAAGACAAGGAAGAGGAAAGGACCAGGAAAAAAAAAAACAACGAAAAGAAAACAGACTGACTGGTGCGCAGAATCATTTCTGCTTTATTACATTGATTTCTATCTCCCTACATATATATATCCCAAATCTCCACAATGAACTTTATTCTTTCTCTTTTGAAACTACGGAAATGACTACGCCCTTATTCCCAATGCGGCGGCTATTCAGACTCGCAGTTACGGCCTGTTACTGCAGCCGCTGCCGGAGGAGTTGGTGGATTCCACACCCCGCAGTCTGGGAGAAAGTGTGAGTGCAGCCGGCGGTGAGTCGTGCAGTCGAGGGAAATCGCATTCCGTCACAACACATCTAAACCCGAATGGACACGCCGTTTTTAATAATAATAAAAATAGTAATAACACCCACAAGGATGATAATAATAATACTAGTGAAAATAACGAGTGTGATGTTGAGGATAGTTATATTTGCCATTGCAGTTCCTGTGTAGAAGAGGAAAAAGAATTGTTGGCCGGTCACAGTCGTGGTGCGGCGCCGCAGGAGAGTTCGGTGTTCCGTGAGCCGTAATCGCAATATCTCAACAGTGCGGAACTTTGGAGAAAGTACCAGAACGATGATTAAGGGCCATTCACACCATTAGTGAAGGATATGCGGCTTCTCTGCGTACAACGGCGAAAAGAGAAAGTGGTGGCATGGCGATCAATTCATACAACGTCCATCATACAAAATAATAATAATAATAATAATAATAATAATAATAATAATAATAATAATAATAATAATAATAATAGCAGGTGGGATCATGGTAGTTGTATGTGGCCCAGTGGTGAGATACTACTGCGTGGCCCAACCGCAATGTCTGGTTACTACGCCCAACCCGACGAGACTGCACGTGTATTCGAGAATGACGGTTGTCTGCACACTGGTGATATTGCCGAGTTACAGTGTAATGGCGCCATACGTGTAATTGCCCGCATTAAGAATATCGCAAAGAATGCCTGTGGCGGGTGTATTTATCTCGAGGCGTTGGAGCGTATCTACAGTGAACACCCACTCTGTACTCCCGCTGGTGTCTGCGTACTTGTCCACCCACACCGTTCATACGTTGTAGCGCTCATGTTAACGGATGAAAGACGCATCTGTGCGTTTATGCAGCGTGAACCTGCCTTATTACAACAATGGTCGTGGCCGAATATTCTGCAGGAGCCGTTATTTCACCGTGTGGCGGCCACTTCGTTAGTGCGATTGGCGTTAAGGCGTGGGGTGCGGCCGCGTGAGTGTGTGCGGGCGGTTAATGGGGGAATTCACAGACGTGCGATGGAGCAGCGGTACAGAAGTCTTATTCTTAAATTATTCCAGGAGGATGAATAAGGGACAGTAATACTACTAGTGATAATTACAGTTACTGATATATATATATATATATATATATATATCACTTAGTATTATGAAGTATTTATTTTACATTTGTTTCTTTTTTTTTTAGTGTCGTTATATGACTTGTTGCAACAGAAGTCACCTTACACGAGAAGAGTGGGAGTTGAACAGGACAGTACGCTAGTTACTGGGTTAGTTAGATGAATGGATCAACAGTGAAACCAATTTACGAAAAGGAAAAGGAAATAGATTGATATTGATTCCAATAAATGCATTGTTTAATACCCGTTGGTTTGTGACCAAAGAAAGTATCACAATCCTTTCTTGTTCTTCTTCATGATTATTTTACATGAGACCTTTCTGTTTATGTTTTTGTTTGCTTGTAGTTAATTGTAAAGCGAATATGTAGCCAGTTTGGGTTTATTTAAATGAGATGGAGAGATGGATAAGTGAAAAATAGAAAAGGTTTTGTGGATTTACCCCTTTTTCTGTTTTTTCTATTTTCCTCTCTAGAAACACAACGTTGGAATTATAATGTGGGTTTCTTTTCTTTTATTTGTAATATATAACTTATTTCTTATGTGTCCTCTACTTTTCTCTCCTTATTGTATTTAACCACATCCTTACTGAATAACGGATCACCTTGTATACCCATATTCCATATATCTATATATCTATGTATATATATATATATATATATTTGTATTCTCTTGTCTTTTCTTTTCTCTTTATTTCACTATATCACAGCTGCTAAGTTGGTGTAAATAGTGGCTAGTGTGGGCATACATACCATTACCATCACTATCATTCCTATTATTACTGTTACTATTACTGTTAGTATTAGTATTACTATTACTATTTAAACGGGAGAGAGAGAGAGAGAGAGTACACGGTGTGGGAATATTCATGGCGGCATTGCCAGTTGACTTTTATCTCCCACCGCCGGATGATCGTGCGTACAGGCGCGATAAAATACAACGACTGCGCGATCAAATCACCGCATGGCGCAGAAACGCAAACCGCGGCGATCACACAATTTCCAAAATTCCAACAATTCCCCCAAACACCACCACTAAATCCATTCAATCCACACAATTATTAACAGCGGCAATAACAACGGCGGCGGAACTTCCACGATGGCGATCGGCGGCTGTTTCCCACACACGTATGTGTACATCCCGGCATGAGAAGTTATTTCTACAGTCGTGTGTAACGGAGAACTGGCAGCGGGAAAAAAGATCTGGAGAATCACACAAGCGAACATTATTAACACTTGGCCTTTCCAACACAACAAACACCATCGCCAGTCGTGTGTTGGAAGTCCCGTACTTTCACGATCAAGCCATCTTTTGTGTACCCACAGATCCAGCCAACACGGCTGATCATCCTTCTCAATATAAAGAAGAGGAGGAGTATAAAGGGAATAAAGAGAAAGAGAATAACGAAAAAGAAGATAAAGAAGGACGCGGTCGGGCGGTGGATGTGTGGTATGGAGTTACTTCCAACAGTGAGGAGAGTGGACGGCAGTTGGAGTCGGGAGCAGTAAATGATGGGAGTGTGCATAACACTGTGAGAAACACAGGAAATAACAGCAGCCATGACCATAGTAATAGTAATAACAACAAGTACAATCCAAATAGCAGCTATCCGAATAATAAATCTACGCTGGTGGATACACCAGGGCGAGGAAGCAATGTGATTGAGTCCTTTTTTGCTGTTAAACTACAGAGTATGGATTTGGCAGTGTCTGTGCATGAGGAACGTATGCGTCGGAAGTCGATTATGCGACAACGCCAGCGAAGAGAGAGTGTAAAGCATCAGAAAAGTGAAGAAATGTTCAGTAAAACAATGGAAATTCCAATTCACTGGGATGAGTATAGACGTCTATCGCCAGACGGTACAACCCAAAGAGCAAAGACGGCAACGCCAAGTCCTCCCATTACATCCATGCCAAGCCGACCTCTTAATAGTAATACTAATATTAATAATAATAATAGTAATAGTAATAATAATAATACCATTACTAATAAAACAGTTGCTGTTACCCAAAGTAATAATAGTACTAGCGGTACTCTTTATAGCCATGCTATCCATAGTGGTTATACGCACGGTGGTAGTACTAACGCCGCTATGGGAGATGTAGAGAATACGCGGAGTGGCATCAGACCTCATACCACAGGTCCACACAACCGACCACCACTGCGACTGTACGCTATTCGTGTAAATCGTAAAGTAACGAACTCCGAAACTTCACTGATGCGTTCAGCAGAGACGGCCCCGCGATTGGGCACACGTGTAGTATTGCCCAAGTCATGGATGAATTAACAAATAGACCAATAGTGTTTGCATATATATATGTTTGTGTGTGTTTGTCTGCTTGTATGGCAATGTATAATAATGTACGTATATGACAGTGTTTGTTTATGCGCTTTTGTGGATGTAAATGGGAGAGGCGAAAAAATGATGTAATTTATCTATGAAAAGAAAATAATATTTATTGTTATATTCCCAAAAGGGATATGGAAATGATGGAAAAGAAAACATGCAATATAATTATTAAATGTATATATCGATGGATGGAAACAATAACGATGTGTCCCGTGCACATTCACGGATTGGGCTGTTCACTCCTTTTTTCGTTTCCTTCTTGTATTTATTGCAATTATTTGATGGTGACCTGTTTCTTTCCTCAAATACACACCGGTGCCGTACTTCTCTTTTTTCTTTGTTTACGCAAATATATACATATATAATAGATATAAATAAATAAATAAATAAATATATATATATTTATATATATATCTGTACTCCACCCAGGGTGTCTCCCCCCACTCTTCTTTTTTTCTTGATTTCCACTTCACCAACTCATCTTTGATCTCTCTTCTTATATATGTTCTCTTTATTTTACTCCATGCTTCCCATTGCCGTACTTTTACCCTTCAATTATCTCATTATATATCTCTCTTTTTCTTTCTTTCCTTCTCATTTTCTCTGATCTCACTGTGTAGATGTCGGGCCGTTGTTTTCTCGTCCACCCGCTCCCCTCCGTCGCCGATGAGTCGTTTCTCGCGCTGCTCTTCGGCCACGGTATAGTCTCGCGTAGTGTTTTCGCGGGATTCGCCGCCCGCCGCTTCGCACTTGTGGAGATGTGCGATGATGTACACGCAGAGGCTGTACACCGTGCGATTGCCGCCGCTAATACTAATAATACTAATAATAGTAATAGTAATAGTGTTGATAGTATTGGTTTGAGTAAGAATAGTAGCAGGGATGGTGTGGGACTCAGCGAGGAGGACTGTACCCTCGGGGAGTTGTTTGAGGCTCACACTGCGGCTATCGCCAAGGCTACTACTACTACTATGAAGAATAAGAAGAATAAAAATAACAATGGTGATAATAATACCGATGATAATCGTATGAATATGAATAGTGTCAGTGTTGAGTCAAAGGGGAATTGTATGGCGTACATTGGGCGATTACACTTCCGCGGCACACCACTGCAAATAACACCTAGTCCTATTGAGATTGAAGAACTCTACAGTTCAGGGGGACACGTCCCACAACGCCGCCCAAAGGGCAATACAAATAAGGGAGGAAAACAACAACGTCAATATGATGATAATAATAACAATGATAATAATAATAATAATGCAGAGCAAGGAGAGGGAGAAGAGAAGATGACAAGGTCCACGAATAGACAATTTCCACAAAAGCGACCACGCAGCTTTGATGCGGCAGACGGTACCTTTCCTGCTGCGGATACATACAACAGGAATAGAAATAATAATAATAATAATAATAATAATGAAATGAAGAAGGAGAGAAGTGGAAGAACAGGCGGCGCCTCTTCACAGGAGGCATGTCGTCACTGCGGCTCAACAGAACACTTCACACGACACTGCACGGCGACTGCAGCAGGAAATAATAATAATAATAATAATAATAATAATAATAATAATAATAATAATAATAATAATAATAATAATAATAATAATAATAATAATAATAATAATAATAATAATAATAATAATAATAACACCAATAGAACAGATGCGTCATCTGTGAAAGAGAAATTCCCTACGGATTGTTGTCAGAAGTGCGGTTCATCCACGCACTTTACGCGGCACTGCACGGCTGCCCACAATACAACTGAGAAGGCGGCGAAACCACAGGAATCATCAGTTCCTACTAATACTACTAGTACTACTACTGGGATTGAGGCGGATGACAAGAGAAAGAAGCCGTTAACATTGCATGAAGAGAAGATCAATGATAAACCCAAGTTGGAGCAGCGGTCGGCCATAGTGCGAACCTCAAAGGATCAATGTAAATACTGCGGCTCAGATCTCCACTTATCGCGTCATTGCCCCTCCAAGTGACGCACTGACCGAAACAGAAAAAAGGAGGAAAAAAGAGGAGGCCCATCAATTTAGTGCAGAGCAAGAACGAAGGAAAGAAGAAAATAAAAAAAAGAAGAAAAGAAATTTGGTGTGACGTTTTTATGCGTTTAAACTCGAGTTGGGGAGACATTGTTATCCAAACAAACATGCTCACTTACATGCTTGTGTCAGAAAAAATAAAAAAAAAACACATAAAACGAGGAGGAAACATTTCTTTTCTCCCTTAACGAATAAATTCCCCTCCTCACCCTACAAATCCATTCTTTCTGCTCATTTCACCACTTTCATAACGTCGTTTTGCCTCCACGTGATTGTTTCTCTATACTTTTCTTTTTCTTTCTTTCTTTATCACCATTGCGTATCGCATCTCTTAAGAGGAACTGTGTGTATGTGTGAATGGCCTCTGCGGCCCATGATGTGAGTTCTCTCATCGTTGGGGCACTTCGACGTCTCCCGCAGCCACTCGTGTTTCTTCATCCCATTTATTGTGTGGCCGCTATTCCAAGCAGAGACACTATTCTTCTTGCGGCTCCTACTACTACTACTACTATTACTACTAGTAATACTAATAGTAATAGTAATAGTACTAATAGTACTAATAGTACTTGTACACGTAGTAGTAGTAATGGTAGTACTATACAGTATGCAGGAACAGCTGGAATAAGAAGAGGGATACAATCAAAAACAGGAATGAAAAGAAGAGGGGAGGAAAGTGGTTCTATCAAATCTTTTGCTTCGGAGACAAACACCACGGAAGTAGAATCCATTCGTTTAACGTCCTTAGCACAGGAGCTGTTTGAAAGTTTGTTATGTCAATCAACAGAGGTAATAGATAAAATGCCATTGGATCTAAATAGTAAAAGAAAAAGACGTTTACAAAGAGCACGTGTTCTTATTACATCTACTTTAACGTTTCCTTCTAGTTTGCCTCTCGTTGTGGAATTAATGCAGATCTTTCTCTCTCAATATGGGAGGCAGCGAAGTGTGATCTCGCTTACATGTTATCTAAAGGATGCATTAGAGTTTATGTTGTATTGGTCTCATCCTTCCATGGGCTATACAGTTTCCGCAAATGTAAAGCATAATTATAATCAACAACAACAACAACAGCAACAACAACAACAATGCCCATTACAGAAAATTGAATTAGAAGTTTTCGCAGATGTTCTGTACACGTCTCCATTACTTCTTCGCCCGTGGACGGAGCATGCAGTGCTTGTGGCGATGGCATGTGCACCTGAATGTACAATACGTGATTTATGCGGGAGTCGTCGTCTCGCTGCGTGGATACATCGATATATCACTAAAGAAAAATTAGAAGAATGTAATAATGTTTCAGTGAGACGAGAGGGATGGGCGTGGCTGCAGAGACTTTTGTGTGCTTTAATGTCAAGAGCGGAGATTATGGTTTTTATCCGTACACTCTGTGCCTTATTGATTGCCCTCGAGGTGGAACTCCTGACAGGCAATAGTAACAATCGCAATAACAATAATAACAATAACAATAATGATGATGATAATGATATTAGTGTTGTGCCACGGGACAAGAATCGTGATGGTGAAGGATTGCGGTTACTGTTGGGTATTCTTGCTGATCGTGGCGGACACACTGTGAGGGAAGATAAACGAGAAGAAACATTCTCAGCAAGCAATGACAGTAATAGTGATAGTGATAGTGATAATACTAATGATATTGACAGTAATGATGACGATTCGTTTTGGAATTTGGATGATCGTATGGCTTCTAACGTGCGAAGAAAAAAAGGAGAAGACTCTATTGCCCAGTTCCTACGTGAACAGCCAACATGTGTGGAGTTTATTACGATCACTGCAAATACACAAAGAGAAAAAGAAAGAGGAATAAGTGGAAAGCGTACAAATCAGCAGATTGCCGTACGGCGTCTCTGCGGTGTGGTGGATGAGTTGTATCGTTTTCTCTCAGAATGGATACGACTCACTTTTAACGCAGAACTGCATCATTTAGCAACACACATAACACCAAAACAAGAAACACCAAAAAACAATGGCAGTCAAATTAATTATAATAGTAGTAATAGTAATACAAATAGAAATAGCAATAGAGGAAAGTTGTCCAGACTCACTCTAGTGGTGAGTCGTGTACTACAAACCGCTGTTGTCACGTCGTCGTCGTCGTCTCCTCCTCTTCCTTTCTCTTATACACCTGTGAATTTAATGAGTGATATGATTATGGAAGAGCAATTACGCTATGCGAGAAACGAAGAGAAGGATGATGATAATGAACTATTGAATTTTACTGCAGCGAGGAGTTTTATGAATGCTGATGCCAACTGCACAAATAGCAGGAAAACAATGGGAGGGAATGGCGGTAGTAGCAGGATTAGTCACGTGTACAAGAAGACGGTGAAACAAGGTGAAAAGAAACTCTCTCTTTTTGATATTCCTTTATGGACTAGTGGAGATGATAGTAATAATAGTGGTAATGATGATGATAACAGTATATTAACAGGTGATGTAGAACAGTCTACCTGGTTTAGTGATATTATCATTGCAGGTGCTGTTCGTTATTTAGATCAATCTCCTACACTCTGGCAAAGACGTGCACTCTCACACTTGCAGGATGTTATTACCGCCATATCAGCATCATTAAGAAGGATAACAACAACAAATACTACTGTTACTACTACTGAACTGTACAAACATGAATCTTTTCTGCGATTGGGAGCATTTGGCGGAAAAACCTCACGTCTTTCTTCACCATTATTGTTATTACTGTTATTAGTACGACACGCTCATGCGGAAGTGCGGTACAATCTATCATCGTGGCATTTCTTTCCTTCACTACCTTGTAGTGTGAACCACAAAGAGGAGTGGCTTGCGAACAGTAATAATAATAATAATAATAATAATAATAATAATAATAATAATAATAAGAGGAATTATCAATTTCTACAGGAGTGTTTGGATCCACAGTTGTTATCCCATAAGGGTTTACTGGGTGGAGACCCACCATGGACAAAGATAGAGACGGATTACTTATTTCTACTCTTGCGAGAATATAGACGGTTAATATGGCGAGCGCGTCTGGCACTACAAGAGGGAAATAAACCACAAACAACAACATCAATGATATCAACAAGTGTAACGTTGGGTTTACATCTCATTGCAGCCCCATTAGATGTCCAACATCCAACGGAAACAGAAATAACAGAAATGCGTACGGCAGTCGACATCTCCCTCGCATCTTATTTACTTCCACGTCCAACACAAGATGAGAGATTCTCTGTTGTATTACCCTTTTCTGTTTTCTCTACACAATACGGTGGAATTGCGGGAAATATATCATTTATTGATAGAGGTGATGTACAGCCGAGTTCATTGGATAGCAAATGTGTGGAACGTCTTTGTTTGTCGTTGGGGCTTCCAAAGACGAGTTTTCATTTAATGAAGAGTGAGATTGGACTCACAACGGAAGCGATGGAACATTTACTTCAATTGACAAAGAAAAAACAACAACAAGAGCAACAGGAAGAAGAAGAAGAAGAAAATGAATATGGTGAGATGACTGTGGAAGTTACAAGGAAAGATCCTTTTTCATCTGTTATTCCTAGTCTTAACAGTGCTGTAACTAATACTAGTACTAGTACTAATAATAATAATAAATAATAATAATAATAATAATAATAATAATAATAATAATAATAATAATAATAATAGTACGACTGTTACTGCTCCTGTAGGGGTGCCAAGTGAGCGGCGGACGGATAACAATAATGCAATTCATCCCCGTGAGGGTATCTTTACATCTTTTCCATTTCATTCCCATAAAGATATGACTCCACTTACACTTGGGGAATGGTACAAAATGATCGATGAGATGCTTGCGTCTTCTTCATCTCCATCAACAAATACAAAAGTAAATGCAGACATCGCAAAGGTCTCGCATTAAATGCTATCGTGAAGGGAACGCCGTGAGTTTTCATGGATTTTGATCGTGACTTGTGACCACAACGCATATGAATGAATAATACAGAGTCTCCGGGGAGGTCTTTACGGAGATTCCTCATTCCTCTTGTGTGACACCTGAGCATACGTGTGTGGGTTTGTATCGTTTGTTTTCATTTTTTTTTTTGTGTCTTTTGTTCATAACTGCTGTTTTGATTTAGATACACTCGCACATATTCTTTCTTTCTTTCTACTTTTCTTTCCTCCCAATTTACCCTACACCCTCTGCGAGTACAGACGTGGAGGCTGATTGAAGTAATCAGCTCGCAAAGAGGGAAAGAAAATCATAAACACCAGAACACAAAAAAAGAGAGAAAAAAAAAGACAAGAAAGAAAAAGAGAAATATTACTATTTATAGTTTGTTTCTGTAGTCTTGGTATTCTTTCCTGTTATAAATGCCACCCACGAGAACCCCACATCATCCAATTAGTATTGACAATGACGACGCTATTGACTTCTCAGCCGTGGCAAAGTCTGCAGCCCCCACACGGCCGATAGCACCACTCACAATACTGCAAAGTGACACGACACTTCAACAACAACAACAAAAACAACAACAAGTAACACCCGCACAACAAGCACAAGATCCACGACTAAGTGCATACACCCATCGTACATTACCACGACGTCGTTTAGGATTTGGTGGAGCCGCAAGAAGTACAATAACGCCAGGAGTAGGAAATGGCACAGGGGCCTCTAGCGATAATAATGCAGTACTTCTATCCACTACTGCTGCTGGTGTAGTAGTAGGCAACGCTTCTGTTAAGAGGCACAACACTAACACTAATAACAATAACAGTGGTAGTGGTAGTACTAATACTTGTAGTGGTAATAGCAGTGGTGCTAGTAAAGCATTAATAGATGCTTTCTGGCGTGAGGATGCGGCACGAAAAGAAGAGGAATCCTATCAGAGCAGACGTAAGACATATGAGCATCAACTGCAGACTCTCCTGCACAGTGGTGGTGATGTACCGACAACTCTGGCAGATGATTCGGAAAAGAAGGATATAGCACCAAATATCACGTATTCATTATTGGATCAATTCTTCGCCGATGGAGTTCCCGATGTTGAGCCGTGGGATCTCTGGGCATTATCCATACCACGATACGGTGCCGCAAACATTGCGGGCGGTGGAATGGATCGTGTGTATCGCCCGGTGTTGCCAGAGACACACTACTCACAGTATTATATGCACCGGGATGAGGAAAAACCAATAGTAATGAAAGTAATGAAGACACGCGATGAATTACGGGCGGAACGTCGAGAACGTCTACGTAAAGCTAAGGAAGAGCGTGATCGTGCTAAAAGACTGGCACGTCAAAAACAACAACAACAACAACAAGAGGTAGTAACGAATGGTGATACACTTACCACAACGACTGTAACTGTGAAGGATCGTCTCTCCAATAGTAATCTCCGATATAATCTCTTTAGTGAGAGTGTACTTAATCCTTTGAGTACTGAGAATAAAGTTTTTTCACAGTATCAAGAACGATTTCTTGAGCATCAACGCCGAAATCATGAACGACATGTTGCCGCTATTCCTCATCAAATTGAAAAACGTAAACGCAACTTACATCGTCATGCAGAAGAGAATCCTGTGTTTCGTGCGTACCGTATTTTTCCTATTTACACTCCCTCTCATTTGGGCAAATTACGAAACTTTGCAAATGATGGTTTGCTTCGTGGTTTTATTCTTTGGGTGTGTAATTGTGATGCGTTAGTGGTATTAACAGGGGGTGAAGTTGCGGTACGCCACGTGGAGCGGTGGATATTAGAAAAGATGCAGTGGGAGTCACCAGAGACGGTTGCCGTACGTCTTTTTACATCCCCGCTGCAGGACTCCGCAACGTTTTCATTTGTCTCGGCAAAGAGTCGTAAACGACAACGGGCACTGCAGCAGAGAAGTAACACTGGAACTTTTGTTAATGCTGAGGAAGAGAGAAATGAACATGTGTACATGAATTTTGTGGATAGCGTACAGGAGGCGGAACGGTTTATGCAATCTATGCCAACAGAGGGACCTTGGAACGATCTCACACATGTATGGCGTGCTTCCATTACGTCACGTATGGGCGGAGGGTAGAGAGCTGAAGGACTCTCCTGCAGCTATAATAACAGCGGAAAGGTTAATGGTTTGAGTGGTGAATATCTGAGGCTGATCAGATTCTTTTTCTTTTCTCTATTATTATTACTTATTTTCTTATCCCTAAACTTCAAGAAGCTTCTCTATTATCTTCATGTCCAATGGATATATTACTCCTACTTTTATTATTTCTCTAACATTATATATGTATTTCTTTATTTACTTTTCATTTGATTTCTTTTCCTTTTTTTTTATAATGAACATACAGAAGCCACACTCAAGCTAACAATTCAGAAAGAAAAAAAAAGAAAAAGGCAAGTAAGTCAATCAACGACCCCCAAAACAAATAATAACCCTACAATAGAAAGATGTTTTCCTACCCGCCGTTTTCTCTTACCAAGCCCATGTACGACATGGACTCTTACTTGGGCCGCTCGCTCTACTTTCTATCATCTATCAACCCTCTCCTCTGCCTACAGACGGAGCGTTCATTGATGAAGTCGCGACTTCTGCTTGACCGCGTTGCCGCTGGTGAAAAGGTGTCTGCGAGTGACAAGGAACTGTGGAAGGCTCGCACGGCGATTGAAAACTGCGTCCACCCCACATCCGGTGACGTGATCTTTCCTCTCTTCCGCATGTGTGCGTTTCTCCCAATGAACAGTTTCATTGTTCCCTTCATGATGACGCCCGGCACCATCAGCAGTGTTCCCCGCACCATCTTCATTCAGTGGTTCAATCAGAGTTACAACAGTGCGGTGAACTACGCCAACCGCTCCTCCGACAAGCAGCCGGTGGGGGAGTTGGTGAAGGCCTACACGGCGGCCGTCGGCATCTCCGTCTCCGGGGCCCTCGGCGCCACCGTCATGCTCAAGGGGGTGAAGGGCGGGACGCTGCAGGCGACGATCATCCGCGCCTCGCTGCCGTTCCTCGCCGTCTCCGCCGCATCGATTGCGAATCTCGCGTTGATGCGCAAGAACGAGTGGATGGCGTCCGGCAGCGGACTGAAGGTGGTGGACGAGGACGGCGAGGTGCGGGGGTACAGCCAGGCGGCCGGACTGAACAGCCTCGCCAAGTGCTCCGTCACCCGTGTGGTGTGGAATATTCCATCCATGGTGCTCCCAACACTCATGATGGCCCCACTCACCGCCCGGTTTGCCTTCGCGCGGGGATACCCGATTTTCACTGAGACCGTGCTGCAGATTGCCGGTTTGGGTATCGGCGTCCCATTTGCATTGGGTGCATTCAGCACAACGGTGCACATCCCCGCCACGAAGCTGGAGCCGGCGTTCCAGGGACTCAAGCGCAAGGATGGTTCCCCTGTACAGATGTACACATACTACAAGGGTCTGTAGGTTAGAGGAAGAATATATATATAAGCACACATAAATACGCTCATTTATAAATACATTGCCCAAGCACATAATCAAAAGATATATATATATATATATATATATATATATATATATACTTGTAAACGTGTAGACATATGTGAACTTGTGTGTAACTGAAATATGTGCTGGTGGGGGAAACAGCAGAAAATATCTGTAATGCAAAGCCAAGAGAGAAGGACTGAGATGAGGCATTTGGCGTGTGCTGCTGTTTTTTTTTATTTAACCCTCTTGATCTTTTTTTTCCTAGGGGGATGGGCAAAACAAGGGGAAAAAAAGCGCAAAAGAAAACGGAATTATCAAAAAAACGGTAAATGGAAATGGAAAAGTTTTTTGGGAACATTTTTTCTTTTTCACTTGGATGAAATCTACGGTGCATGCTTGTATGACTTTTTTTTTGGTTGATTTTGTCTTTCATTTTTTTTTTCTCATTTTTAATAAATAAATAAATAAATAAATAAATAAATAAATAAATCTAAATAAACAAACAAATAAATAATAATCATAATAATAAACAAATAAATATTTTTATTGATTATTATGATTATTATTTATTTATTTGTTTATTTGGATTTATGTCTTTGTGTTCCCCATCTCCGGATGGGAGTCAAGAAAAGATAATTCGTCCTTCGTAGATAGTACATCAATTGTGGGGAAAGTGGGAACACGAGAAGAAAGAAAAAAAAAACAAAAAAGGTGATAAGGTGTAGATTTAACAGTCTAAAAGGATTTATTTTTCTTTTATCTGTCTTCACACCAGAAAAAAAATAATAGGAAAAAATAATACAAATTGATCATTGTTTTTTACTTCTTGTTCTCTTCTTTTTTTCGTAATGGGAGAAGAAAAGGAGCAAAGAAAACTTTCTTTAGCTATTGATGTGTTCGTTTTTCAAAGTCTCTTTTTATTTTTTCTTGTATTTACTTTTTTTTTATGTTCCCATTTCTTCTGATCCCCAAGGCTCTTGAAATAGTTTAAAAATAAGTAAGGAACTTGTGATATTTAGAGTTATCAACAAAAGGACAGAACTATTTATTTATTTATTTATTTATTATTTATAGCGATAGTGTAATACATATCACAATTCAGAAATGAATCAGAGCCACAGTAGTCAAAGTGCTATTCTGGAAACAGAACATTTTAAGGTACATTTAAACAGTTCTGCTGCTAATGCTAGTACTAATTATACATTATTAAATTCTACTGTAGCTGAGAAGGACTGTGAACCACCCTCATTAACATCATTCACAACCGGCCCTGCAACATCTACTGCAGTAGAGTTTAATATCAAAGATTCCCTTGTGAATTTGATCACCTGTGCCTATACCCATTCGGGTTACCCGATTTCTACAACCGTAGGGAATGGGTGTAATGCTATTTATGGAGCATATGTTGAACTGCGTAATCCCTCGTTAAATGGCATCACATTTCCACCTGATGAGATGATCGTTGTATCAGATATTCCGCGTGAATCTGCTAAGGAAATGAATACAGCTAATCCATCATCCATTGTGTCATCTCCCAACTCCTCCGATATTCCTGCAATAGGGGAACCATTAGTGCGTGTTATATGGAGGCGAGGTTCTCATCTTCTTAATAGTCGTATTGCAGAGAAATTACCCACACCAGCGACAGGCCCAATTCTTACTAGTCCTAATTCTTCTTCTGCTGTAGTTCTCCCTCGACTTGCACCAAGTTCTACTAGTCAACGTCTGCGTCAGTGCCCAGAGGGTATTTGCGATGTGCAGACATCTGCACGTCTTAATGAAATTCTTTTAGAGTTTGAACCAAATGACGCACATACAGAGGATAGTACGACTCAAGTTAACAACAATACTACTAAATCCAGCGATAATACTAGTAGTAATAATAATAACAATAACAATAACAATAATACTAAGAAAGAAAATGGTATTGGTTCTTCAGAGACAGTTAATCCCCCGCCAGGGACAGGGATTCCATCTGGGGAAGAATCTAATGGAGATATGCCCATTCAAACTACACTGATTACTGCTAATAGCTTTAATCATCTTTCAACATATGGTGTAAGACATCAGAATGGAAAGATATTCTCTACAACACCGCTTCAATCAATCACTGCTGCCATATCAACACGCAGGATTACGGCTCACTCTCTTTTTTTTCTTAGCATAATTGTTGGGGAGAGTTACGTTGCACCTGGATATCAAGCAGGAGGATCACCTCAAGTTCTCCATGGGGCGGAGGTAAAACCGGCGAAAAAGAGTTGGACAACTCGCAAATCATCAATCGCCGGTGCTCTTCCAAATTTAGCAAAAGGTGTGGAAATGAATTTTGAGGATATTCATCTGGAAGGAGGAGTGAATGGTGTTGGAACTGATACAGTAAATGTTGCCACACTCCATATAGCGGTAGAACCTTATTTGCTTTTTGGAAATCAAAGTGGAGATTTATTTCTTTTTAGTGTTTTTGAAGGGAAAATAATACAACGTCTTAACTTCTCAGGTGGTGTGTCTTGGAACCTCAATTCAGAAGGTTCAAATGTACCAAGGAAACAGGTAGTTAGTGCGGCAGTAACGTGTATTGTAGAAGTTGAATGTGGTATTGAAAAACACCTTGCGGTGGTGATTGATCGTGCCTGTTCCTCAAAGATGAGAAATGCGAAGACCTTCACTGTTCCTTCTCTTACTGCAGAAGGAGTTCTACCATCTGTATTTGCGGCAGGCTTTGATAACGGTCATATCCTTCTTATTAGCGTAACAATGAGTGGAGCGTGTCTGAATGGACATCTTACTTCATTTGGAGAACGACCTATTCAGGGAATTGCAGTGCAGACACCTCAATTTTATTTACGTTTATGGCCTAAAGAACGAGAAACACGTGGAGTCGCATTTTCCTCATCTCAAAACAAACAAAAATCAAAAGAAAAGGGAGACAAAAAAGAAAAGGATAAGGAGAATAATAATCGTATTTCTCATATTGAATTTATCTCAGCGAACACCCTCGTTCTTTGTGAGGATAGTAGAGTTGTTGCTATTAACTGTGATGGTGGAAAGCTACGTCTTGTTAAGACTTCTAATTTGGAAGTGGAGTTATGCCGAACAGTTGCACTTGCCAATAATACAGCTGGTGACTTTTTAGCCATTAAATGGGTTGCAAGTTCTGCTGAATTCACATTGTATCCAGACCTCATCGTCGTCACGAGCGAAGATGATAGTCTGATGGTTTATCAGTTTCTACAAATTAGTGGAGGATCAAAAAGTAAGTTTACACGTACGTTTTCATTCCTCGAGGAAACAATGTCATCTGGTCCAGTGCCTGGTAAATTGTTAATGAGCAATAGTTCACAACGTACAGGTGAGAATTTGGTGTTTCTCGAGCGTCGTCGATTTCATCGCTCCTGGGTAGGGGATTTATGTTTACTGCCTGTTTCAGACGCTTATTTATTAATTGCTACATCATATGATGGACGAAGTTCTTTTTGGCCTCTCTATCATGCTGTTGTAGAAGAAAAATCGAAAGAGAGTTTCTTACCACCACCGTCCGAAGACGCTCCATTTATCCAGGAATGTTTTTATGATTTTATCATTCAAGATGATAGCAGTCAACACGTCAGTTCGCGACTAAAGACGTCTGTTTTGGCTGATGAGCCAACCACAGCAGTAGTATTACACACAGATATGACAGTTCGATGCACCGTTGGTGGTGCTGGATGTAGTCATTTCTTGGTTTCACTGTGTCTTCGAGGGCGTGTGAAGTTTTGGGAGGTGAAGTCTGTGTCGAGCTAGGTTCTCCTCTATACTTTGACATTCTTTCTCATATATATATATATATATATATATATATATATTATTTCCTATTATTTATTTTGTTTGCTTGGAATCATTGTTCTTTGATTCTCTCCTTTATTTTTTTCCCTTTATTGCCATTATTGTTATTTTCTTTTTTTCGAAGTGTGTGATGTTATTTTGATTGACGTCACATTTTGATCCTCTGGTTCAGATGTATTCCCTTTCACTCATTTTTTTTTTATGATGAATCTTACTGTGATTGTTATTGTGCTTTTTTTTTATTTGGTATCGTTTTCCCGTTCCTTCGAAGAAGAAGGAAAGAAACAACAAAAAAAAAAAGGAAGCATAAAAGATCTACTCTGTGGATGACATTTTCCCGAATAATTGCACGTAGGGTGGAGCCATTTCTTTGGAATGGACTTCGACGAGGGGCCACTTTGACTTCTTATAGCAACTGCTTCACAGGTGATAGAAATGTGACTGTAATGACTTCGAGACGTACTTACATGCCGCTGCCGATTGATCAGAGCGATTTCTCAGCTTACGTTGAAATTGATTTGCCCAGCGAAAGTCGTATTCAAGCAATTCACAAGAGTGGTCTTGGTGCACAGGAATGGGTGGCATGTGAGAAGGTGCATGGGACGAATTTTGGTATCTATCTTATAAATCAGGGAGATAAAGAAGTTGTGCGTTTCGCGAAACGTAGTGGGATTATGGACCCTAACGAAAACTTCTTTGGTTATCACATTCTTATTGATGAATTTACAGCACAAATTCGTATCTTGAGTGATTTACTGAAACAGAAATATGGTTTAAGTCGTATTGGACGTGTTGTGCTCAATGGCGAATTGTTTGGTGCAAAATATAAGCACCCACTCGTTCCCAAGAGTGAAAAGTGGTGCACCATGCCGAATGGGAAACGATTCCCAATAGCAGGAGTTCAAATTCAACGTGAACTATTTCCGCAGTACAGCCCTGAACTACATTTCTTTGCATTTGACATTAAATACTCCGTGAGCGGGGCAGAGGAGGACTTTGTTTTACTCGGCTATGATGAGTTTGTGGAGTTTTCCTCCAAAGTGCCCAACCTGTTGTACGCCAAGGCCCTCGTGCGGGGGACTTTGGACGTCTGTCTGGCCTTTGATGTGGAGAACTTCTTCACGCCCCTCCCCGCCCTGCTTGGACTCGGGAATTATCCACTCGAGGGAAATCTCGCCGAGGGCGTTGTGATTCGCCACGTCCGTCGTGGGGATCCGGCGGTGGAGAAACACAACGTGGCGACGATTCTCAAGTTGCGCTGCTCGAGTTTCATGGAATTAAAACACCCGGGCAAACAGCAGGAATTGAAAGAGACGTTTATCGACACAGTGCGGGCCGGTGCACTGCGGCGCGTGCGGGGCGATGTGACGGTTGTGGCGGAGTCTATGCTGCCGCAGGTGGAGGCGGCCGCGAACAATTTGCTGCTCAATAATGTGAGTGATGGGCGGCTCAGTAATGTTCTGTCAAAAATTGGACGCGAGCCGCTGCTCTCAGGCGAGATCACGCAACCAGATGTCGCACTTATGCTGGCAAAGGATGCGTTAAAAGATTTTCTGAAGGAAGTGGATGAACTGGTGCTGAACACAAGTCTGGCGTTTCGAAAGACGCTTATTGTAAATGTGTACTTTGAGTCCAAGAAGTTGGTGGCACAGAAATGGAAAGAGATTCTACAGGCGGAGGCAGACGCACAGGCAGAGTCAGAAGAGGCTGCAAAGCAGAAATCGTAAAAGAAAACAAAAACACCATTGTTAGTCCCTTTTATTCAAGCGTTTTAATGACAGCTATCTGTGTCTGTATGGAGGTTATTGTTATTTTTTTTTTTCTTCCCTTTGCTTCATTCCGTTTTTCTTTTTGATTTGCGATCTGCTTGTCTATTTATTCTTTCTTTAATAATTTACTTGCCTTTATTTTTATTTTTTTCTATTCCTACCTTCTTTTCTTAAATGTCTCATGCACTTTCTCTCTTTTTTTCTTTTTCCTTTTCTTTTTCCCTATTTGGCTTTTAAAGCAAGTCTGCTGTAGGTGGGAGCGGTGGTGTAGGGGTAGTGGTGGTGAAGAATCACAACTGCAAAAACATTCTACATCAACGTGAGACCATCTCTCGCCAAAACTATTGAGGGTAAAGGTGGCGACATGAATACAGAAGTAAGCAAAAACGGAAGCAGTAATCATGCTTCTCAGTTAAAGAAAAGTCCTAACTTAAATGATGGAATTAGTATTATTCTTCTTTCTACCTATAATGTTCCCCATGGATTAAGGCAGTACGCATCTAGTATGAGGGTATCCACAAAGTTGGTTGAAGAATACCTTGCGAACTACCGCGATGCCATTCTAATTGCTAGAGAGTATGGAGAAAAGACCGAAACGGAACGAACACAACTTCGCTTACATCTCATGCAATTACGACAAAATGGTAGAAACACCGATGCAAAAATTTCGGTCCCATCTACTATTCTCGAAGAGCAACTCTCGGATCTCATGCATGGTGAGCATAGTGAGACCCAGCCGTTCCTACTCTCCGAGTCTGTGCGATATAATCAAATCCTGCGGGATATGCGACTGCTGGCGCGGGGCCTTCTCATTCCCACGGATATTCTCCGCCATCATCATCATTGGTTGCTGCTGCAGGAGGATGTGCGGCTTACACTCGCTGGTCGTATACATCACTGCCGCGTTGTGGCCCGTCGATCACCGCCTATGTTTAGTGTACGGCGTCTGTGGTGTGAGTTGTGGGAATTATTAGGTGCGGCGTGGCGGCAAAGAGGGCGACCGATGGGTGTCCTTACACCGAAAGAAAAAGAGTTCTGTAGAAATGATACGAATAGTGGAAGGAAAGAGAATGAGAATAAGCATGATAGTGATAATAATAATAATAATAATAGTAATGATAGTGATAGTGAGGATAATGAGAGTGATGAATATGCATTTGGGCCATTGCTTCCGCATCGTATTGGTGTAACTACATCTCGGCATTATGCGATTCGTGCCCCTTTGCTTGCTTTTTTACGTTCTCTACGTGTTCAGGTGTGGGATACACCAGTAACAAAGACAAGTGGTAATAATATAAATGCATCTAGGAATAGTCATACAGGGTTTCGTGCACACTCCCCCCCACTACTCAGTAAAACGCCGATTGGTCCAAATAACTCTTTATATGATACTGACAAAAGTAAACTAATACACGATGCCCCGTTTTTTGATACAACGGTTGAGGATGTTGAAGTCTGTCGGGTGCCATACTTATCACCGAAGCAATTCGTACGTTTGAGATTGCGTGGCGAAGGCGTTAACAGTGACTGGCAAGGGACATTTATTGCACATACCTATTCCGATGATGCATGGAATATAGCGGTTTTAACGATAGAGTTTATGTTGACTGGTTTTTCACTCGACAAGAGTTGCTGTGCTCACCCAGATTATCCCACACACCCGACGACATCTTCACTCTTTGATGATATTGCAAAAATTTTAGTGGTATATCACAAGATACCGCGTGAAGGAGCACAAAACTTTATCTACGCAGCACTTCACGAACTTTCACTATTACTACTGAAAGACGTGTATGAAGAGATAGAAAACAATTGCAGTCCTCAAATAGAAGAAGAAGAAGGACCATCACCACAAGAGCTTGCAAAAGAGTGGTATCATTATCTTCGTGAAACATACAAAAATGATAGTGATAACGTACTTCTTAGAGAAATTGCAGGGAATGGTCTTCGTTGGTCTCATCAAGAGCGCTGGAAGTCATTCCAATCAGCACACGCGATTGCATTAGGTGAAGACAAGAAGAATAACTATCATAAGAGGAATAATCACGCAGAACATGTTTTAAGCAAGTTGATGACTCCTTTAATGCCTTTACATCCTATGTTTTTTTCTGCCGCATTAAAGAATGACTCGGATGAGAGTTTATTTGCACTGAATACATATAAAATTTCATCATCCTCATCATCATGTTTCTCCCTTTGGGAGTTTCAAATGCGAATGCAGTTATGGCGTTTGAGTGTTGGTCGTCATGCCGTTGCGGATGGGGGCTGTCGAAAAGATGCCGAGGCGAAACAGGCCGTTTTATTCAAAAATTTTATTCGACTTGTGCGACGGGCATTACAAATAGGAAAAGCAGAAAATGATGCAAAGGAAAATGTTTTAACTCATGGACATCCTGTTGTAAATAGTAAGAACACTTCTTTAGTGCATCGTGATGAAATACCACAAGTTACGGTACTTGATGAGTTTTTGCGAGGATTAATGGAACGTGGTACCCTCTTTTCATATCGTGCCAATACTTTACCACCAAAAGATGGAAATGGTAAAAGGGATAACTCACTAAATGTGTTTCCCCTTTCACAAGTCTTTCTTCCAATGAAAGATCTTATCTCGCTGCTTCATAAAGATGTGGTGTCCCTTAGTGCCTCATCAGCATCCACTTTTGTTACTATAAACGCACTCGATAGTATTGTTGGTAGCAAACCACAGTTACAACAAAATTCACTTCCTTTATCTTCAATAGGGATAGGAAGAACAACAGCAACAAAACCTGTCGGGAAAGTGAATCTTTTATCAAGTGCAAAACGAGTTATTCGTGCAATGGATTTGAATATTGTGGATCAACTAAAGTTGGTAACCGATCTTCGTAGTCTTATGCTAATAACACCAATGTCAAAACGAGCCTTGCTGGTTTGTCAATACTTGCAAGATGCCCATATTGCTGGAAAGACAACAGAAGTACCAATTCCTGCAACTATACGCGGAGATGTTTGGGGAGCTTTACTGCAAGTACCATCCGATGCTGCACGAAGGACTGCATATTATGCACTAAACACTTCACTTCCTTCAGCCGCTGATCGACAATTATCTGTGGATATTCCGCGTTGTCATCAATACCATCCATTATTAGCATCAGCAGCGGGACATGAACGTCTTCGTTGTGTTATTAAGGCATGGCTTTTAATGAACCCTGGACTCACATACTGGCAAGGCATGGATAGTGTTTGTGCCATTCTTCTTTCTGTTAGTTTCACTAATGAACCACTGGTAGTGGCATTATTGCAGCAACTAACAGAACACTTTATTCCACATGACGCTGTCTCTTCTGTTTCTCTGCGAGTTCGGAGTATGGAGGATCATTTACACCAGTTTGCTGTTTTACTACGATATTGTGATCCCCATTTGGCTGTTCATCTTTTTGATGAGGTTGATTGTCGTCCAGAATTATTTGCGATAAGTTGGTTTCTCACTCTATTAGCACACGGTTTGCCAGTAGGGAAAGTTTGTTTGCTATGGGATTTTCTCTTCGTTTATAGTGACAAGTATCCACACTGCCTAACAGTACTCTGCTTATCAGTACTATTACAACACCGAGATCGACTTCTCGGTAATGATCTCTCTGTCTGTCTCTTGACCTTAAGTCGTATTCAGAACATTGATGTACGACTTGTATTATCAGATGCAGTAAATTTACTGAAAATTATACCTCCCGCAGTTGCGTGTCTGCCATATCACTCAATAGTGTGGGGTGAAAAGGTACGCTTTCGTGAGATTTCCCATGTAGACTCTCAAACAATTGTTGAAGCTTTCAACACCGAAGGAGAACTTAGAGAGAGTCATCCGAAACATATGTGGGTGCGTTTAGGATTATTTCTTGTGGATCTCCGAACAGAGAGAAGATCAGCAGCGGCATTACCACATCAACTAACACCTACAGAGGAACGTGTTATTGGGGCTTTACTCTTTCCAATGATAAATTCCTCAACTCATGCGGATTCTACGGCTTCTGCACCATTATCTCAACGCCATATTACAAATTTGGCTACAGAGCTGCTTCTCCAAATACGCAATATAGCAATGGCAGCTCTTCCACCATTTTTATCATCTGATACTTCAAATAGCATGTTTGCAGCAGATGAAACTAGTGAATCCTCTGCCTTTTTTGAGAAGCATACAATGTCTCCTCATATTGTATTATTTACACAAGGTTCTGGACAACGTGAGAGTGAGGAAACAGAGTTACTCGCATTAGAATTGGTGCGTTCGGGCACTCCTCATGTCTCTGTTCTGCTAGGAGGTTTTGCTGAGCTCAAGCGCGAGGCGCCGCAGCTAGTCGTGGAGGTGGAAGAAGGTTCATAAAAATATTTTTTCTTCTTGCTACTTTTACTTTTTTTTCTTTTTTGTTACCTTTTCCAGTGCTGCAGTGATATTTTATTTACTAATCAATGTTCTTTTTTTTTGTTTCTTCTGTGCGTGTACGGTGTCAGCTTGTGTCTTTTTGCTTTTATTATTATTATTATTATTATTATTCTACTCTCTTTGCATTTGTTTTTTTTGTATGAGAATTCGATTTTGGGTGGGTAATTAAACTTCTTTTTTTGCCTTTGTTGCCTCTGCTGTCGTTGTTTTTGTTGCTGTTCTTATTGCTACTATCGCAATAACTTTGAAAGAATTACTGAAAGTAGTAACAGTTTTGAATTTAAAGCAAGATGGTGAAAATCCAATGCATTGATGAGAAGGGCAATATCAGCATAATAGATGTTGATGTAGACTCACTTGTTGACGATATGAAGGTGGTCCTTGAGGTTGAAATGGGTATCCCAATGGATGAGCAGGAACTCATCGCGCCTAATGGTATGATATTGTGCAGTAGTGAGACCTTTAGTGCTCAAGGTATTGTGAGTGAGACTCAGATAACAGTACGTCGAGTACCTTTGCAGGAATCGTCGCCACCACCACCACCACAACAACAACAGCAGCAAGCACAACCACCACCATCACAACAACAACAACAGCAGCAAGCACAACCACCACCACCACCACCACAACAACAACAGCAGCAAGCACAACCACCACCATCACAACAACAACAGCAGCAAGCACAACCACAATTACCCGTACATCAACCGAAACCGAAACAGCGCTTATCTCTTGGAGCAGCACGTGCACGTATTGAGCAAATTTTTAATTCCAGGATAGCCCAAGGACAAAAAGGATGGCCTCCGGTAAATGAAGAGGATCCGAATATACAACAACGCATATATGAGTATATCCAGACCCGTAACGTTGATGAAAATATGGCAAATGCTTTAGAATACGCACCTGAGCTCTTTATACCAGTAACAATGCTATATGTAAATTGTGAGATTAACCAACACAAAGTAAAGGCCTTTATTGACTCGGGTGCGCAAAGGTCAATCATTAGTGCCCGATTAGCAGAAGAGTGTGGACTAACACGACTTATTAATACCAAATGGAAGTATCTCCTACGTGGTGTTGGTTCACGGGAAGCACTCGGTCATATTCACATGGCAGTGGTGAATCTTGGTGGCCTTTATATTCCTTGTTCATTTTGTGTGTTGGAGGATGATAATATTGATTTGATTATTGGCCTTGACCAATTGAAGCGTCACAGAATGACTATTGACTTAAAGGAGAACTGTCTGCGCATAGAAGACACTGCAATTCCGTTTCTTCCTGATCATGAGGTTCCTGTAAGTAACCCCTCTGGGGAAGAAGAATTGCAAAAATCAAAGAAGGAGAATAAGAGTACTGAGGCCTCATCTAGTGTACCAACAGGGATACCATCAGCAGGAACAGCACAAACACCTGCAGTAGGTGCAACATCTGCTGTACCTACTCATACAACCGGTAGTACCACAGGCGTTCCTTCTTCCACAAGTGGGAATAGACAGGAAAGTGTGATGGATGAGAATGCGGTGAGAAACTTGATGTCATTCACAGGTATTGACAGGGGAAAAGCTATTTTGCTACTGGAGGCAGCTGGCTGGGACGTAAATGTAGCCATGTCACTCCTTTTGGATGATTAAACCGTAATATTATTTAGGGATATTGTTCACTTCCTGCCTTTTTTTATTTTTAGTTTTATTACTATTTTTTTTAAAATTTCTTATATGAGATTTTTAAATTTGATGTCCCCACTGTACTTTCCCCCTTACACTTACATTTCTTATATTTCTGACTTTTTTTTTCGGTTCTTTCTTGTATTTCTTACCCCTTTAGCTTGTACAGGATGCGTTCTTCTTCGAACCAGAAGGGGGGTCGTGCGGTCTTTGTCCCCCGTGCCACATTGTGTTCCCTCTCCATTCCGCCTAATGGCGGTAAAGAACTGCAAAGCCTCCCTGTGGGCCCGCAGTGTGGTGCGGCGGCTCCCATGCCTGAACTAAACCTAGACGAGACACTTCGCATTCGCAGCGTCTTCTTTGATCTCATTCATGACGAGTACATCAACAACACCTTTGGCCTCCGTGTGGTGTTGGCAGAGCTTGGCCTGTACCCCACGGAGGAGGAATTGCAGCTGCTGCTGGATGCCCACGAGTCCAAAGTGAATGTCACGCATCTCAGCAACTATCTCCGTTTCTACAAGCGGGAGTATCAACTGGTGGAGCGGGCCCGGCGGCGGGAGACCCGCGAGAGCGGCGGCGGCGTGTTCTCGCCGGAGGAGCGGGACGACACGCTGCGGGCGTTTGTGGCCCTCGGCGGCCGCGAGGGGGGCGGCGGGGCGGTGGCGGTGGCGGATCTCCGGCGCGTTTGCCGCTCCTTCGGCCTCGCCGTCGACGTGGACGCGATGGCGCGGGATGCCGGTGGGGACGCGGAGGGGCGGGCGGTCGACTTCGCCGCCTTCACGGCGTTGTGGCGGCCGGCCGGCGATGGCGCCTTCACCCGCTCCGGTTCCGCCGACCGACACCCCTCGCGCTCCGACGCGACCGCCACCGCCTACGCGAATGCCTTCTCAGGCGTGCGACGACGATCCGTCACACGCGAGTTCTCCGATGCCTACAAGTTTCCGCAAATTGCAGGGGCCTCCACACTCACCAGTGGCGCAGCGAACAGCATTATGAATGTCAACATCGGTGGTAACAATGATAACATCAACTGCTACAACTACGCCAACAGTTATAATCCCATGTCGGAGGAGGAGCACATGCAAGCACTGCGGCAGTATCTCTACCCAGAAAAGTCAGGAACCAGTTTAGGCGCAAGCTCAGTAAACGCAACGAATGCTTCGGGAAACGCCGTAACTCTTCCCAGTAATATCAGGCGCAAACTAGGCCGGAATATGTCTGCTCAACAGTCTCAATATACCAACCCACAGGGTGAGATGGAACGTCGCCGCAGCGTTGCTGGGATGCGTGATGAGGTTGGAGGGATAGCAGTAGCAGGTGGAATCGGTGGGGTAGATGAGGATGGAGCGGTACCAACAGCTGGGGGTGGATTCCGCGCCCCAAGTCCTATGGTTCTCTCACTACGCAACAGCGCCGCATACAAACGTCGGCTATTGGCATTTACGCAGAGAAACAGAGCAAAACCAAAAATAAGCAGAAGCCCAAGTGGGTGGGCACACACTGGCTCAGTTGCACCCGATGACGATGTTGGGCGAAGTTAACAACTCTCAGTCGAAGCAACAAAGAAGACAAAATAGAGAAACGAAATAAAGAAAGGAGGAAAGACAAAAAAAAGAGAACAAAACTGCGTGCAGTAGCGAGTGAGGGAGATGAACCACGAGTTATTCACCTATGTACATAATTGTATTGGCCACAACAGCAAATGTTGTGACAATGGAGTAAAAAAAAAAAGACGTGAGAAATTGAGAGGGGAAAACAACAGAAAAAAAAAAATATGTTTAATTGAGAGAAAAATATACAAAAAAAATGCTTGACATGCAATGCATTATTATGCACTCTCTCTGTTGCATCACTTCCTTGAAGGCAACTCTTTGAGTTGTATCACTTCTTTTTTTTCTGTATTCAGTTGTAGTTGCGTTATGGCATTCAATGGGTCGAATACCAAACGAATGATGTTTCCTCTGATTCCATCTCCTGAGTTTTGTTTGTTTTTCTTTCTTTCTTTCTTTCTCTCTCTCTCTCTCTCTTCCCTTTTATTTCCTGTAAATATATAAATACACTAGTGAGCGTAATAGTATTAGTATAGGGTGAATGTATGTGAGCATTATAGCTGCTGTCTCACACTCTCATGCCCCCACCTGCACTGTACACACCTTCACCTCTACACCGTCAGTCACGACTAATTTCATTTGATGAACTTTTCACCAAAACATCATCATCATCATCAGCACCATCATCATTACTGCCAACTTCACAGAGACGATTTCCTGTTCTCAATGTACGTGTGGATGAACACCTTGGCGCAGCAAGCGAGCTACCTAAAGGCAAAACCGGATTAGCACGATCTGAGATGAAACTCAGTTGGCTGCAACAAAATCTCCAACTTTTTTCAGAGGGAAAAAATCATTATGGATTGAGTAGCAGATCAAAGATGCCAGAAGGAAGCCCACAATGGCCACGCTACACACTTTTTCCACATAATTGTGGGTATATCTACGACCCACCTAATGAATCAAAACTTGCGTTTGTTACGCCAGATAATTATTGTCATCTTTGTCGTGAACCTGTAGAGGTGGCAATACGTCATTGCGCCTGGTGGGATCATGTGACGCGACAGGCGGCTGTTCGTTTAATTGCAATTCACCCCCGAAGATGGGATCCTGCCGCTGTACTGAACGAGGCTGAGAGTTTTATGCCTGCTTCTGTTATGAATACTGAAAGACCTCACCCTTTTCTAGAATTTTCATCATCATCAACTTCAACAGACCCCTTCTTGATAGATATGAGTAGTTGCTATGGTTTTGATAGGGAAGCAGTCGTACGACGGGCAGAATTGGCAGCACTTCTTCGTCTCTTATGTACAACGAATGACAAAGCTAGTAGTAGTATTGATACGAATGATAGTAATAATACTGATGATAGTAATAAGTGTAGTTCATTTAATAATCCGGTCCTTCGGGAGTCACTGTTTCTTTCACCTGCTGGAAATCCAGCTGCAAATCTTGGAGAGCGGACATTTCGTGCGTACATTAGCCAACTGATCACCGTACTTCTCCCTCCTATGGCACCAGAGCCCACAACACGTATACAACAGCGTTGTTGGGGACGAAAGAATCTAGAGATAATGTTTGACCTCCTTGGTGTAGCCTCGTTACAGAAAATTGCTGGGGCACCTACTGTGGCTGTAACAAAGAATGAGAAGGGAGTTATAATTCGCCAAATTGTGTACGAGCTGGCTACTGTAATTTCGCAGTGTGATGTGATGGAAGCAGACATAGCTTGTGCAGAGCAGAATAGTAAAACGTCTTTGGATTCAGTGATACAGACGCGTTTACTGGCGGATTTGGCATTGCAGCGTTTGGCATATGAGTTGATTTATTTACACACCACAGTCTTGATGGAACAGAATTGGGAGGTATATGTGAAACTGGGATTCCCGTCTGAGGAGATGGTGGAGACGAGTAGTTTTTTCTGAGTTCATCTTGTAGTAATGAAAGAGAAGTCTTGCTCCCCTCTTGTGACAAGATGTTAGATAGTCTTTTTTTTATTTATTTTTTTGACTATTTTCCTGTTTTTATTTTGAAGGTGTATGCTTGTGTGGCAGGGGATTTTTTTTCAAGTGAACATCTCTGGGATTTTTCTTTTTCTTTTTTTTTTCTCTTTTTTTATTATTATGATCAATCAACCCTATGTGAATGGTAGTAGTAGCAGAAGTAGTAAAAAAAGAAGGGTAGTGTTGGTACTAACGAGTATATAACGAGAACACACCCTAAGCAGTAAAAAAAGAAAAAGAAAATGGACGTTAAGAGGGATGAAACCAACCCGTCTAATTTACCGAGTGCAGGCTCGGAGTTCTTCATGGATTTGCTTGCTAAAGACAATAGCTGCCGTGACTCCCCCAACATTCATCTGGATCAACAAGATTCGACGAATGATATTACTAATCGAGAGGGTTTCTCCCAGCGATTGGAAAGGGAAGCTTACCGCAGTGCACCAGATGTTGTATCGCGGGACTGTTCTTCAGTAACATCAATAGCTCCCCCACATAGTGAGAGAGATGATGTTTCCCATTGCACAGGAACTGGTAATGAACAGCAGTACTCTGCAGAGTTAGCTTCACTTGCTTCTGTGCCTATAGTGGGGTATGCGGAAACGTGTAACTCACCCGCATCCACGAAGCACATGGTGGTGAACTTTTGGAGACGTCGTAATCATGTTTCTCGTTTTCTTCCTCTTGGATTAAGTGGAGATGAGAAGGGGCGTAACCCGGTTGATTCCACAGGACCTCTTCGTAGTATAATTTCTTCACAACGTCAGTGTGAACATTCCTCTGATGAGTGGAATTTCCAGAGGAAATCTTCTGAAGAATCAGCTATTAGTTTCTCCTTTGCCGAAGAAGGAAAGGGCAGAGTTGAGGTAGATAGTGATTTATATACTAATGAGGCGAATAGTTGTGCTATTATTATCTCCCTTCTGCAAGGAATACCCAGAGAATTATTACGCTCACGCTACTTTCATACATGGTGGCGATGTATATTTCGAATGCATGAACAAAAACGAGGTAATCACATACCTGTAATGGCAATATCATCGGTAGCAGAAAATGTACCAGCAAAACCATCTACTACCCCAATAACAGGATTAGCGTCGACGTTTTCTCCTGTTCCTGTACCGTCACTAACTCCACCGTCTCGTACTCCTGGCGGTTTGGCAGCACCGGACTCTTTAGATGTAAGTTGGCAACTCACTACCTGTGAGGACTCTGCCATGTTAACAGCACCAGCACCAGTAACAGTATCAGGAGTAAAAGAACCGGATTCTGTCTCTACATTTGTAAAATCTGGTATGAGTTTGCCTTTATCATCTAGTGGAGAAACACGTCCTGTTGTATCTACAGATACCATCAAACGACCAAAGCTTTTGATTTTTCCAATATCTCGCGCTCCATCGGATGTTTTTCTTGAGCGGCCCGGACGACGGCAAGATGCACAAGAATCCCCCATGTGTTTGTCATCAGGATTGAATCAACGTGTCTCACGTAGTAGTAGTGGTTCTAGGCGTGAGCAATCAGCACGTTCACAGGAGATGTTGTATGTTTTTTACTTTAATATGCTGGAGGATGAAGAGGCGGCGGCTAGAATTGTTCTTGAACAGAAAGAAAATGGTGTTCGACGTACAATTCAGTCACATGCCAATCGTGTACTCGATGAGGCTCTCATGCTCGCACTATGCGGTAAAAGACCGGCTTCACTCCCCCTACTGTTGCGGGTTCAACCTGTTGAAAATAATACGATGAGAAGTTTGAGTGCCTGCAGTGATGATCAGCAGGACTTTACACCGAGAGATTTACGTTCGACAAAGTCAATGCCTTCGTTTTTAAGCACACAAAACCCAATTGTAATGCAGGTGAATGGGGGGAAAGAACAAGAAAAACAGGAATCGCAGAAGGATGAGAAGAAGGAGACAGAGCAGCAAACTTTGGTTGAAGAAACGTTACCAACACCAGACAATAGCAATCTACTACAGTTTTCAAATAATTCATTGACATCATTGCATGAATCCTTCCATCAGGTAGGGGTGAAAGAAATGCATATATCGTCTATAGAAGAGAGAAGTTTTGATAATAATCATAATATAGAAGCGGAGTTTTGCCCTAGTCTTTTTGAAATCACACGAAATTCATTGATATCTCCTTCTTTAGATGCGTTTACTCCCCCTAAGGATCCCGAGATCCAAATAGACGATGGAACCAACAACAAGACGAACACCAATATTAATATTAGGAGTAATAGTACTAGTATCATTGACAACAAAGATAAAAGTGATGCGAAAAAGAACTTAAATGACGCTGGCTCTACTATTACAGACTATCTACCAATCAGTTACCAGCTTTTATTAAGTAGAGTCCGATATGCAGAATTTAGTGAACGTGAGCGTGAGCGGCGTTGTCGAATTTTAGTGAAGTACCGTAAAGGTCTTGAGGAGATCATCACTATATGTTTTGGTGGTTCTGACTCTAAGTCTACCACCAAAGATCCACCTGCAGTCAAATCTGGAGTGAAAAAATAGAATGTGTATTAGTTTCTTAGGAAACCAAAGTATATGATTTTTCTTTATCTATTTAACTTCTTATTATTCCAGTTTTTTTCGTATTCATTTCAGAAAGTAAAAGTTGTTATAATTTCTATAGTGTGGTGGTCCTTTTTTGCAGCATTGCATACGAGGGAACATTTGCAGAGAAAGAGAGTGGGTCACATTATTCAGGGTCAGGTGGGAACTGTTTGTGACTGTATAAATTATGCAGATATATCTATATATCTATCTATCTATCTATCTATCTATCTATCTATCTATCTATCTATCTATCTATATATATATATATATATATATGGAGAGAGAGAGAGAGTGAAGGAGAATGAAAGAAAATTTTTGGGGTTGCACAAATAAGAGGAGAAGGGTGTTTTCTCTACATGCCGCTGAGAATGCTACGCGAGTTTAGTACTTGATAATGATGCCATTATGCTGAAAACCATTCTTGATGTTAATTTTAAATAATACCAGGGGAGTGTTTTTTTTTTTTCTCTTCCTTCCTTTTTTGTGCTTTTATTTTTCGGTTTTTTGATGTGGTCGTGTATTTGAAAAAAATTCCTGTACGTTATTTATTATGGTTCTCTTTAACTATATGCTGTGGGTTGGTAAATATATATGTAGTCTATATCGTACCTTCTGCTTAACATTCAGCGTTTCTATCTATGTTTTTCTCTTCTTATTTTCCACCTATCCCTTTTAATTTATTACCGAGGGATCCTTTGTTTCTTTTTTTCTTTTTTGAACACTTTGTGAGGGAGGTGTGATTTGCTCATCGTTATTTATGTACGATTCTTTACGTAAACATTAAGTTTTTGCTGTACTTATATGCAATTCGGTGATATTTTCCCTTTACGTTTACCTACCGTTTACCACTACTATGTGAAAAAAGAAAAGGAAAAACGGAATGGTGATACGTAATTAAAAGGGATAAGAAAGAAACCAATACCCATATTTCTTGGGGGTTGAAACCTCATTAAATCATGAAGAAAAATAGTTTGTACATCGTCATTGATGTGAGCACTATGTTCATTGATTATTTTGCTTTTGTATATCTATTGTATTTATTTTTTTTTATCGATTTCTTTTTCTTTTTGTTATTATGTTTCTCATTCTCTCATTCCCTTATTCCTTCTTTCCTTTCTCTCTTTCTTTCTATCTGTGATAATAATAATATTAACAAATGTTTGAATAGGATACATTAGTTAACCCTTATGGTGATAATGCGGTTGGGACCCGCCTTCAAGATGGCACAAGATGCTCCTATAACTAATTCTATCATTGTTAAAATATCCCTTTATACCTTTTTATTACCATTAATACTTTTACTGGCTGTAATACCATCATACGGAGAGGCCCGTCACCTCTTAGCGGTGGATATTGGAGTGGATTGGGTAAAGGCCGCAACATTTGGCACTAATGGAGGTCGTGGTTTTCCCTTGCGGGCTAATGTTGTGCTTAACGATCAGGCAAACCGCAAAAGTCCACAATGTGTGGCGTTTCGTTTTATGTCTTACGGTGGTAATGATGATGATACCATGCGGGGTGTGGAGCGGGTGTTTGCAGAACAGGCCTACGCCCTCGAACCGCGATTCCCTGAAGAAGTTTTCTGTGGAATGTCATTACTTATGGGCCGCAGTGTGCAGTTAAACAAGAGTCTGTCAAACACACATAAAAACAATGACTCCGCCATAATGGAAGAAAGTGATGAACTCACCGCAGAAGACGTATCTACCATGTCTTTTTCTGTGGTACCACGACCACCACATGACACGGCGACTATTCGTATTGTAAATAATAAAAAGAGTGGCGAGGCAAATATGTTGGAGTTCACCGCGGAGGAAATTGTTGGAATGTATTTGGGATACATGAAACGTATGGCAGAACGCGGCCTAGACGGTGAACCTGTACGGCATCTCACTGTCACAGTGCCTATATTAGCATCACTTGCACACCGACAGGCTATTGTAGACGCAGCCGCCATTGCTGGTTTACGCACCGTGCGTGTTGTGCACGGCACCACAGCCGCAGCGGCACAACTTTCTTATCTTAACATGGGACAATTACTCGCTGGAGCGGGAAACACGAGAAAAACATCAGGAGGAACACTATCATCTAGTGAGAGTAATGCCAAGTATGTGATGATCTATGATATGGGCAGTCGCCGAACGGAAGTGGCGGTCTATCGAATTACTTCATCCAAGACGCATTTGGGAACTATCACACGTGTAGCCGCGGTGGTGAATAGTTCACTTGGCGGTCGTACATTTGACCGCTGCCTCGCTCGATATGCGGAGGAGAAACTTTTTCCAAAAATATCACCGAAACCAATAGAACCTGTGCTGAACAGACACACTTCTACGCCTGCTGTACGAAGAGCAGCTGTTAGTTTGATGCGTGGGGTAAATAATGTACGAGAACGACTCTCCGTGAACCAAGAAGCTCCACTTGTGGTTCAGGGTATTGCAGATGGTGGAACAATTGATTTCACCACAACTATTTCACGAGCAACCTTTGAATTGGAATGTAATCATTTATTTGATGAAGCTGTGCGGATGCGTGATCGTGCTATGGCGCAAGTAAATGAAACACTCGCCTCACTTCAAGATTTAACTCGTTTTGAAGTGATTGGAGGAGCAACACGCATGCCTAAATTACTACAGCGACTAAGTGATGGTTACGGTAAAATGGTGGATCGCACGCTTAATGCCGATGAAGCGTCGGTGGTTGGTGCTTTGTACATTGGCGCAGCAAAGGCCAATATTGCCT
Organism: Trypanosoma melophagium; assembly: GCF_022059095.1. NCBI lineage: Eukaryota > Euglenozoa > Kinetoplastea > Trypanosomatida > Trypanosomatidae > Trypanosoma > Trypanosoma melophagium. Next base: position 48,732 of record NW_027125192.1, on the reverse strand, counting down.
TTCGAGGATTTCATGTAATAGAAAAATTAACCAATGATGTGTACTTCTCTGTTACACCACCGCTAAATGCGGCAGATGAGGTAGATAAGGAACGTCCTACTGAACGATATCTACTCTTTGCAAAGGGAAGTGTAACGGTACCAGCGGTGCGTTCACTACAATTTAAGGATCGTACTTCTGATTTCACCTTTACGCTGGAGGATAGTAAACGGAACTTTGTGCGGGCAGTAACGGTGTTTGATGTGAAGGATACCGTAGAATTGGCCCAACAGGTTCCAAAAGACATGCATTTATTGAGTAAGCATAGAAATACCACAAATACTATGATATCTGTTGATCACATGGCGGTAGTCGTAGAGGTGACACTCTCAGATAGCGGCATACCATTTGTTTCTAATGTGTTTCTTCAAGCAACCTATATTCAGGAGGGGAAAGGAGAAAATGATACGGCTAATGAAAATGAAACAGAAAAGAAATTTAGTACGACGAATGCTACGGATACGGAAGAAAGGGAATCGACAGAGCCGGAGACTACCCAAAGCAATGGAGAAGACAGAACACAGGATGAATCCGTGCGGCAGCAACAAGAAAAGGAAGAGGAAGGAGAAGGAGAAGAAGAGGAAGAGAAGGAACAAGTAGAAAACAAGGAGGATAAAGTGAATCCAATTAAAAAATATATGAATGAAAAAAATGACAATATCACTGCTGCTGGATCATCATCATCATCATCTTCCTCTGAGGAAAAAAGAATTACAAGACACTTTGAACGTTTTTTTCCATTGGCTTTCAAAGCCGCTCTGGTGTCAACTGGTGTTAACATGAATAAATCGGAAGCAGTGGTTGCACGTGATCGCCTTCGTGCCTTTCAGCACATTGATGATGAGAGATTGCGGCGTAGTGCTCTTCGCAATGACATTGAAGGACTCATCCTACACTACAAGTCTCTTGACGCATGGGACAAAACAACACAAGTTGGGGATGGTGTAACACAGTGGAAAGATGTTGTAACAGATGTTTCACGTTGGCTTGATGATGCTAGTGATGATGTTGAGGTTTCCGCATTACAGTCGCAGTATGAACGACTGAAGAAACTGCAAGTTAGTTAATTGGGCTCCATTTGAATGGATATTCTCGCTTGCAGAATCTGTGAATGTGTACGGATTTCCTTTTTGATCTGTTGGGAACAGAATTACCGTATGTTCCCTTGTTGGTGTTGCAGTCAATGACCTTGTTTTTATGTGGCAAATGAAAAAAAAAAAGAAACCGCATTATGGTCGCACATTGCAAACATGTTTTCTTATTACCGTTATTTGCGTGATTAATTCGGATTTTTTTCGTCCTCCTTCTCTGCTTTCTTTGTTTCTATTCATTTGTTGTTCTTCTTATTATTGTTTTTTTTTTCCTTGTGGCATTCTGCACACCTGAAGAAGGAAAAAAAAGGGGGTAAAGAGAGAAGGTCGATCTTGTAGATTAGACCGTTAAGTTGATTCTACACAGAGATACCGAAGAGAATATATATATCGATTTGTCGATAATTAGTTTAAGTGTAGTTTTTTTTCCTTGTGTGTTTCTGTGGAAATATATGCTCCGTTGCACACTTCGTCGTTCCATTCCAGTAGTGAACTGCACGATGCAGGATCCACTGTGTGTTGCGACGCTTAATCACTGCACGCCTATTGTCTACTCTGCACTCCCGAATGGCTGCCGTGTGGCGACGGAGTACTTTCCACACTGTCAATTCGCGACTGTGGGAGTGTGGATCGATGCGGGGAGTCGCTTTGAGGATGTGCACAACAACGGCGTTGCCCACTTCCTCGAGCACATGAACTTCAAAGGCACCACGCGGTACTCAAAGCGGGCGGTGGAGGATCTCTTCGAGCACAGCGGGGCGCACTTCAACGCCTACACCTCCCGCGATCGCACGGCGTACTACGTCAAGGCTTTTAATGCCGATGTGCCGCAGATGATGGATGTTGTGGCGGATCTACTTAAGAATGGCCGTTACGACCCCCGCGATGTGGAACTCGAGCGGCCGACAATTCTTGCAGAGATGCGGGAGGTGGAGGAACTGGTGGATGAGGTGTTGATGGACAATCTCCATCAAGCCGCCTACGACCCGGCGAGCAGTGGACTTCCACTTACTATTCTTGGACCTGTGGATAATATTGCAAAACACATCAATCGCGATATGATTCGGGAGTTTGTGCGGGTACATTACACCGGTCCACGTATGTGTTTTGTGTGCTCCGGCGGTATTCACCCTGATGAGGCACATAAACTCGCAGAGAAGTTCTTTGGCGATCTCCCAGCAACGAATAACCGACCACCCCTTCAGGCTCTCTACCGTGGAGGACACACTGTAATGTGGAATGAGCAAATGGCAACTGCTAATACGGCAGTGGCATACCCTATATGTGGGGCCTCCCACCCCGATAGCTACGCACTACAACTAGTGCATAATGTTATTGGACAATTTCGAGAAGGACAGTATGACCAATTCGCATATCAACGTTGTAATCCAAAACTTCCTTGGGAAAAATTGCCAAATATTGTGCAAATGCGACCATTTTACACACCATATGAAGAAACTAGTTTACTTGGTTATCAACTCATTACTGCACGTATGCCACCCAGTGAACCCGGCGTTTCTCAACAGGATGATAGTCAAAATGTGCTACTTGACTATTTACTGCGCACATTTAATGAGTTGGCAACTAGTACTGTGGATAAGACATTGCTTGAGGAGGCAAAGAGTGAGTTTAAAGCCTCTGTTATGATGATACGAGATAGCACAACTAACAGTGCAGAAGATTTGGGACGACAGATGATTCATTTTGGTCGACGTGTTCCTATCCAAGAGGTTTTTGAGCGTGTTGATGATGTGACTCCAACTTTGTTTCGCGATACACTAGCAAAGTATATCAACTCTACGGTGCCTACAGTATCCTATATTGGTTCGGCGAGTGCAGTACCTAGGTTTGATGCAGTTACACAAATGTCACGGCGAGTTGGTGGGGAAACATTAGAGGCAAATGAAGCTAATATCCAGAACAACAACAAGAAGAGTAGCAATTGCCTTAGTGATGTGGGGATTGGAAGGCAGCGAGAAAGAGAGCAATAACGGGTAATTGTGAGAGTTAAAGAGAAGGAAAGAAGTTGAGAACGAAGGAGGAGAGGAGAGTGAGAGTGGAGTGATAAGAAGAAAAAAAAGGGAAAGAGTGATTGCGTGAGTAAAAGCGGGAGCGAAGGTTGAAGATAAAAAAAAAATTAGCCACCGAGAAAACAAGAAAATCTCTGTGGTGTTACATTTCCTTCAGTATTTTCACTAATTTTTTTCCTTTTCTTACTTTCTCAGACACAAACATGAAACATACACTCATATGCACAGAAAAACACCCCCTGTGGAACCGTTTGAAGAGTATAAGAGGGGGTTCCTGACGAGAGCTTATTCCTTCACTCTTTTTTTTTCCTTTTCTTTTGGACACTTTAATTGACTTTGTTATATATATATATATGCGTGTGCCGGTTGAATAAAGCCGGTATCCAAGTGTTTTTTATAATGTTAAATTTTCAGAATGTTCATAATGTTGGATAAGTTTTGCTTTAATCAGAATAGCACATAGTTCAAATGTTTGTTTCTCTTTTTCTCTTTTTTCCTCTCTCTCTCTCTCGGCTTATTTTTAGCTTGGAGAGGCACAAGAACAAATAGACGAGTAAAAGGCAACCAAAACACAGAGTTTTAACAGAAAAGAAGAAAAAAAAACAAGGTTTTTAGCCTTTCCTTGCCTTTATACCCTATTGTCTATTATTATTATTATTATTATTATTATTATTATTATTATTATTATTATTATTATTATTATTATTATTATTATTATTATTATTATTATTATTGTTATTTAGTTTGCTCTATAATTATTTTTTTTTCATGAGACGGGATGTATGGTTGGCTGCATTGCAGGCAATGTCCTGGGTACCTTGTGCAGAGAGCAATGGACTACCACGGTATCGTGCGGTGGAGGCGTATCACTGTACATATTGTGCCTATACAGTTTGTGCTTCTTGCTATAATGCAATACCCACAGGTCTTCTTATTTCTGCACGTGATTCATCCAGCACAGGGAGAGGATCCATTGGACAAAAACAACAACAACAATCCAATGCCGATGATGATGAAGAGTTCTGCAGACCACAGTGTTTTCTGTGCCGCCGGGGTGTTCTCGTGCGGGAGTCGGCGCCTGTGCATGAATGGACATGTGAGGGGCCGCGGCCTGCACGACGTTTACAGCGTGGCGTGGATGCATCTTATGACATGGATGTTGTGCAGCGTTATTATACAATGAAGGAGCAGCGGGAGAAGCGGGTACTCTCGCAGGCCCCACTCATTGCACACTTTCACGGAGCGGATCCACCAAATGGACACTTTGCTAGTAATGGTACAAATAATAATGATATCAATAATAAGAATGGAACTCCTTTAGATATATTTGGTAGTGGTGCAACATGTAGACGCCCTGCATGTGAAGAGGGGAGTAGTTTTGTTTTTTCCGTAGAAAATCCACGTATGCAGCAGTCATGTGTTTGGTGTGCGGTAAATCGTCAGCTGCGGGATAATCATCCATCGCTTCTCGGTGATGCCACAATATCACCACTGCTGACATTCTGCTGCCCACCATCACTGCCAGGCATCCCACCACGGCTATTCCGTGTTGAAGTTCCGTATGGTCTGTATGGACTGCATAACGTACACGCTCTTGCCTTGTATCTCACGGATGATATCTTTCGAAAAGCCACAACAAAATTACAAATGTCACACGAACAGGTAACCAGCATGCCGGAACCATCAGAAAAGCAAAAACAGTTACCACGAGGACACTTAACGGCGGGAAAAGTACTTCCAAGAGACGTAGTACGTCCACTTCTTATTGTAGATATTCTTCACCGTGTTGCTAGTAGTGAACCATTACGAGAACTTTTGGATGTACGACGGTTTCTTGCTCGTGCATTAAAAGATGGTCGAAAAGTAGTATCCCCCACGTTAAGGTCGCCGCGTAGTGCGGTAATCAAAGGTCACTGTAATACCAACAAAAGTAATGCAGAGTGTGGGGAAGTGATAAAGAATGAGGGAGACGGCAATACAGAGATAATGAAGAGTCAAACACAGGATTTTGCTGCTACTGCTACAGTTCCAATACCAGAATGCAATCAAAAAGAAAAGGTAGAAGAAGAAGAAGGAGATAATAAAGATCTAGATTATGTATCTACATCATGGCCTGATGGTTTAAGGTGTGATGAACTACTTTTAACGGTTGATCATATTTTGCAAGGTCGATCTGTTGCTGTCTATGGTATTGGTTCAAAGTATTTCTTTCTTCAGCACGTCTCCCAGAGTGCTGAATTACGTTATCACGGTGTAGTAGTAGTGGATGGGTATCGTGCGACTAATCATCAAGTAGTGCGACAGTTGCGTGATGTACGAAAAGATTTGACAGATCAACAGCATCAAGCTGAACGAGAATTAGTACGAAATTTATTTCAGCATAGCTCACACTATGAGACTTATGAACTTCATGCCCGTTCTGGAGCTCCTGCACGAGAAGCCCAGCAGGAACAAACATCCGAACAGCAACAGCAACAGCAACAACCTTATTTTCACTCGGTAGACTCATCACCACCGGACTCTCCACGAAGCCAGTCGTACCGCACACCGGTGCGAAGTCTGGCGAGACACGATGGATTGAGTCAAACACGACGACGCTGCGCAGGTGAGACAAACAGAAATGTTGATGTGGACTTTAATACACTCAAGTCCTCACGACTCACAACTCCACCGCCACCATTATCCGCATCACAGGAGATAATGGGAGGTGTGGCGCCACCATGTTCACCGGCCCCACACGCCGGGCAGCGGGAGGATTCCATCATGCTCGTGCAAGGAGATCCACAGGAAATGGGAATAAGAGCGCCACCGCCTTTGAATCCACCGAATAAACAACAAAAACAACAATCACAGTTTTGGAATGCAGACGGGATGTGTTTTACAGAACGCATGACTCATTCGGATGAGAAGGGGCGTACATGGTCACGGTGGCATTGGCTGCGTGAGCACTCCAATTGGAATTTTGATGTGCCTTTTTGCAGTACTCGCAACAACAAACGACCCCGAGAGGAGGGAGAAAAAGAAGAAGAAACATCGAAATACCATGAACAACAACAAGAAGGAGAACTGTCAACGCATGAGCGAGGTCCACGGGTGCCTCGTTTTGTTGTATTACCAGAAATTCTTAAATCCCTTCGCCTAGCATGTCGTGCACGACTGCGATCATGCATTAGTTGGATGTCACTACCATCTCTTACGGCACATCGCCTTATTGCAGGTAAATTGCCATCGTTGACGACGTGTACTACTCCACCCCTGTGTAGTGGATATGGTAATAATAGTAATACAAATACTACAACTCTTGCTACTGCAAGTCGTCAATCACTTCTCATTGTACATGGAGTAGATCAATTGGATGCACCACTGCTGTTGGAACTACAAAGCATCGCTCGTGAGTACCCATACCGTGTCATATTACTATGTTCTTTTGATGATCCCAATTGGCCAACATCAAACAGTGCAGCCTTGTTGGATCCATTTCGTATGGCTTATGTTCATCTACGATCTTTATTGCTACCTCGAGTACACGAAATGTCAGGTATAAACAGTCTAACGCTGCTTACTGAGATGGAAGCCTCCGCAGCAGGAGGCGGAAGATTTGGTCATTACAGTAATCGCAATAGGGCCAACGGTGGTGGTTTTGGTGCCGGTGCGGGTTTACCACTACATGACACGATCCGACGTATTTTATTTAGTTTACCTTCTACTTTTAGTGAACTGCTACGCTGTATGATTGCAAAACAAGAGTCTGCTGGAGAAAATGTTTTCATTCCAATTAGTTTACATCAACAGCATTTTGACGAATGTGGTTTGATGATTTCGATGGGTCGTTTAAAGGCGATTGAACGGGAACTCACATCCAATCGTCTCGCCATATTTAATGCCGCAGAAAATAAATTGCTCATTCCACAGCATCGCAAATTACTTAAGGTTTTAGAGGAAGTGGATACCCAGCGGCGTGGTTCAAATGCTACATCTGGCGGAACAGGAGTGGGAGCGTCGGCGCCAGTGGAGGCATAATCACAGAAGTGTCACCTTGTTGAATAGAAATAATGGGGAAAGAAACAAGGGGTAATATACTCTCTATTCAGCATATTTCTCTTTTTTTTGTATTTTGTGTTTGTTTTTTATTTTTTTTGTTCTGTCTTTCTTCGTTTGTTCTTTTGTTTAATTCTCTTCTCTCCTTTCTTCTTTTTTCTTCTTGTAGGCTTTCTGTTTCTCTCTCTATACTACCGAGTACAAGGATTATAACCTGAACAAGGCCATCACCAGGCTCCAGTAATTTATTTCTGAAGAAATAAAAATATTACTATATTATATATATATATAGCCGTAAGGCAGTTAAATCTTTGGAAAAAAGGTGTAGACAGTAATGTTTGCAGTTCATTTATTAGATGCGCTGGCGGAGGCCGCAGTTTTACTTATATTTGATATGGCGCCCACCTGTACGAGCAGTGATGATGATGATGATGTCTGCCGTGCGAGCGCCTGTATTACTGCTGTGAACAGCGCCAACTCACTGGATTCGCTACTGCCGCGGAGTTATGTGAATTTAAACTACTCCGACACCGGCAGCAACTACAACAGCAATCACAATAACAGCGTGTTGAGTCCCCCACCAACACCGTCCATAGATGGAAGCAGTTTTGTGCAGATGACAATGGAGGAACTGCAGGCACTCTCATTTGATCACGGGCACACATCGCGCGGCCGCAGCGGCGGTACGGCACGGCGAAACAGCAGCAGCAGTACACTTTCCAGTTGGACGGCGGCGGGTGAAATGCCTCGTGTATAAGCACAGCAAGAAGAACAACAGAGACAATAACAATAAGAAGAACGAGAACAACAGGGATAACAACGTTTTGCCTAAGGCATGAAGGTGACGTCAATAAACTCTTCTTTCTAAGTTTTTTTTTGTCAGCTTGCGATAAGAATGGTCGAGTCTTACTGACTTTTACGTCTTTTATGGGTTTAACTATTAGGAATATTTTTACTTCTTTTCATTCCTAACAGCGGGTCAATAGTAAGTTTCTGAAAGGCCCAACCAACCCAACCCTCTCCGCCCCGAGCGGGAGGCGGGTTAAAAGGGATTCTCAGCACTTCCTTTTCGTCAGTTTTTAGGATTCTTTAATAAATAAATATCTGGTACAATTTCAATTTATTGTTTGTATTTTTATATGATATGGGGTTACTAGTAGTAGAGTTAAAATACACTGTTTTCTCTTGTTTCTTCTTTTCTCTTTCATAGGTGAAGTAAGGCTAAGAGTAGTCTTTACTATTATTAGAGTTCTATACGGAGGAAAAAGAAGGAAGGACGGAGGGGGAAGAAAAGGTGCAAAAGTAATGTTTTCTCATTGTTGTAATATGACTCCCTGAGAAAAAGAAAATCAGAAGAAAATAATAGGCTTTTTTTGTTTTTTGTTTTTTTGTTTGTTCCTTTTTGTTCATCTTTGGTTTTTTTTGTTCCTTCCTTCTGTTTTTTTTTGTTACTGCTACAGATTTTATTTGATTCTGTATTAACACTCTCTAATGCTCTGATGAGGCTCACTTTGAGCAGAACGCAATAATGGCACTGTTTTCTTTTCTCTCTACGTGCCGAAAGCTTTTCACTGGTGACATATACGCTTTTCTTTTTTTTTTACTCTTCTATTGCGTATGCTTTTACTTTGCTCTTTTCATCAGTCGCAAGATGTTTAAAAAGGGAGCATGTGCACATTAAAATTATTTTTGCCTGAGCATGTGTCTTGTGAAGAGTGTCTAAGAGACGCAGTGCGAGAGGAGAGAAAAAAGAAAGTAGAATAAATGTATATATTACACATAGATAGATACCTATATGAAGTATGTGTTTATTATCATGTGGGGGTGTATCTGTGTTTCTTTTTGTGAATACAAAGCTAACATAAAGGGTATTATTATTGTTGCTGTTGTTGTCGTTATGTTCTGGTGGTAATCATGTTTCTATGGGAAGGCAGTTTCGGCTGAGTGTTAGCAGGCATCTTTTTTTTTCTTTCCTTTTTTTCTCTCTTTTCTTTCATTCCTTCATTGCTGATAAACGCTACCAGGGCGTATATTTCATAACTAAACCTGTTCTTATCCCCGCAAATACGTGGTAATGATGATGACAGATACCTGAGTATTGCTTTTCTTTTGCTTTTTAGTTTTATTTTTCATAAGCACGTCTCTTTTATGATGATGATAATAATGGAGATTATTTATTTATTTAATAATAATAATAATAATAATAATAATAATAATAATAATAATAATAATAATAATAATAATAATTACTATACGTATGCTTAAAGCTTGTTTTCTTTTTCTCTTCCTTCATCTTTCTTCTCTTTCTTCTATTTTTTTCTTTTTCTTTACGGTGTAGCTTTCTCTTCCCATGGGTCTAAAGGAGCCGAGGAAAACGACGCCCCGTAGCGCCTCAAATAACACCGGCCGTACACCCGCAAATAATAAAGATCGTAATGCGCATCCAACACGTACTTCTGCTACCGGTGAGGGGAATAGTCGTGGGAAAAGAGAGAGATCGCGAGAAGGCGTTAATAGTTCAAAATCAGTACGAAAGGATAATAGACAGAGTCCTTCATTATCCGTTTCAGCGTTATTTAACCCACTCCGACACAGAAAGGAAGTGCCACAAGTACCTCCTGGTATGTACTCTGTGCGGCAATTCCAAAATAATTTGGCAAAAGCTATTATTGCTAAAGATGTTAAAAGATTTCAACGTTTATTACGAAAATACAGGAAGTGCTGTCATAGTGGAGGAGTTATGGAACACACGGGTGAACTGGTAACATCTGAGGAAAAACCAGTTAACGGTGATGCTCTTGCGCACTCTGTGCTCCCAGATAGTTCCCGTTCTATAGTAGATCGTGTGGTACACTTTTCTACGGGTTACACCATGACGCATTTAGCGGTAGTTTCATGGATCCATGAATTTGTGGATAGTTGCTTAGAGTATGGCAGTGCCGTACATAGCTATGAAGATCTCAACGGTGATACCGCACTTTCCCTGGCAATCTCTGTACAACCAGAATTGGCATTTCGAATGCTGCAACTGGGGCGAGACATCAATATTGCGCGGGTTGATATACGTGGACAGAACTTATTACACAATGCTGTTGCTGTTAATACGGAAACATCAAAGTGGCCAGGACGGATTGAGTTTGTGAAGGAATTATTGAGACGAGATCCTTCATTAGTCTTATTGAAAGATCCATTTGGGTTTACTCCTGCAATGTGGGCGGCTGAGCATGCGACGCAATTTGCCTCTAAAGAGGAGTATGAAAACATTATGAATCTTCTTAAGACAGCAGAGAAAGCAGCAAGTTTAAAAAGAGGCAGGTTATCTAAAGAAGGAAATACTAAGAAAGATATAGGAGAATCAGAAATAAAGGATGAATCAGAAGTTATTAAAATAGACTTATCAGATGAAATGTCTGATAGTAAAGAATCACAAGATAAACATATAATGCACGTTGAAACACGTTTATCAGATAGTGTACGTTTTTTTTTAGAAGGACCTGTAACTCGTCTTTTATGCATATTACTTTTATTGATATTACATATTCTCGAGTATGCTATTGATGTGGCAGATCGCGGAATAGAGGCACAATATCGTGATGCCCAATTCCCATTCTGGTTTACTATATTCAATAATATAATTTCTTGCTGGGTTGGATCTGCTTTTTTCATGGGTCTTACGCATCTTGCTTGTCTCGCTGGAGCAGCTCTCATATTTGCCTATTTGTACTACTATGCAATACATATTTTACTTGGTAAAATAGTTTTACGTTTACCCATATGTGGGGCAATATCTGAAGCAGAAGAAGATTTTGTACAACGATCATTTGGTGGATATTATCTTGGGTTTTACAAATTATCTGACCGAGGTGGATACTTTGCGAAGTTTATCGGTGCCCTTATTGGTATATTCGCTGGTGCAAAAGTGTACAATATACTTCTCCATAGGTTTTGGCCAGGTCAAGTGTGGTGGGCAGTTATTAAATCAACCATTACTGGTCTTGATGCTATAACAGCACTCGTTGGGTTTTGGGTAGTAACCTTATTACTGGACTGGTACATCTTTACGTTTGTAATAGATCTTTTATATCAACAAGGTTCACTGAATGTATATCTACCACACCACACATTTGGAGGTTTTGCGGAAACTATTAATAAAGTTCTGCGATGGCGAAAAGAAATTCCTTTAGAAAAAGACATTTATGGGATTCGTATGACACTTTACTGGTCTTCACTTCTTGCAGGTTGGTTAATTATTATTCTTGTGTTTGTTTTGTTAGAAATATATCGTGGTCCTGCAAGGGAGGTTTTCCTGTATCCTATCATTAAAACGAATTGGTTGGGAACCCCTGTTATATTTGCTAGCTTGTCTATATGTCTTGAATGCATTATTGCTGCTCAGGAGTGGACGTGGCCGACATTTCAGAAACATCCTTTTTTAGAGTTTCCAGGACTAGTCATAACTACGCACCACGCATTTTTCTTAATGTTATTACTTCTTTTCCTCTTTAGTCTTGACCTTCGCTTTATTGGGGCTCACATAGATCTAATGCGACAACAACCAGGAGGAATAAAGACTGAAGATGCCTTATTACTTGCGTTGGAGTTAATTCCAGCCGCACTCGGTGTTATTTTTATTATTATTTTGATTCTCCGAACTTCGCTTTGGTGGGGAAAATGCACGATATTTGGAAGGAATATCGAACTTTACGCAGAACACATGCGGCTCTTACCGTGTCCTCTACAGAGTGAGAAGGCAGCGCTTTTGGCGAAGGAGGCAGACACACAAAAAAGCTCTCGCTTCTCACGTTCACTGGTCAATAGAGGAACGAGGAAAAATCTAAAGGAAAGGAGCAAAATTCGTAAGGCTGTGCGAAATGTTGAGAAGCAAATGCAACCCACACCAGCTAATGCAGATACTGTGCAGAAGAAAGATAAGAAGAAGGAAGAAGAAGAAGAGCAACAACAACAACAACAACAACGGCAAGGCCTTCAACCAGGAGTGGAGGATGCTTCAGCGTCTGCAACCCCACGTCTAAGCTTGTTATGGGATAGAATGTTCAGTGGGAATAGGAATAGTAATTCTCAGTCCGATATATCTTTGGTATCCCAGGATGAGGAAATGCCAGAATCTCAAGAACAAAAGTAAGTGTTACAGAGAAATATACCAAACATATATATATATATATATATATATATATATATATATGTTTTTTACTGGTTCATATCACCTCTGTGAAGCACTTGGACTTGTTTTTTATTTTGTTATTTTGAATCATTAGTATTGTATGTGATTACCCGAGCAAACTTTTCGAGTATCTGGAAGGTTATATTTTGTTTTTCTTCTTCCAAGTGATTATTTTCTTGTTTATTGTTATTATTTCTAGTAGTATCATTATTTTTAGAGACTGTCTTCTTGTTGTAAGGTCTTTTTCCCTGTGCTCTCTATTTTGCCGGGTAAGACTCTTTTTTTGTACTCTCTCTAAGTATATATTTATTCTCTTTGTGTTGATGTGTAGGGGCTAAACGAATACCCTTTTGCTTTTTATTTTTATAAGATATGTTTCTCACGTCTGCATAATCATCAGCTTTCGACAAACACAGTCTACATCGTAGATTGTGCTGTTATCCCTCTGAATTCGTACTTTGTCATTTTTTTTTTAATTTGTTTGTTTTATTCCTCAGTTAGTTCTGCAATCGATATGCCTATGGCGCAGCGACAACAACAACATCAACATTTCCGGCAACAACAACAACAACAACAACAACAACATCAGCAGCAGCAGCAGAAGGAGGAGGAACGACTGAATCCACAAGCACCTATGTGGATTCCCAAAGGTGGCGATGCAATTACAATGCCAACCACAGTCTTTCCTCCATTTTACCCCTTCGCTCCTCCCATGTCTCCCTACTGGGGAGTTGCTCCAGTGCCATCTCCAGTAAGACCAATTGCTGGATATTCTATTTTTTCACATACTATGGGAACAGGAATTCCATTTCCTTCACCAGAGCAGCAGGCTTGGATAGAGGCCAGAGGGAATTATCTCAGCAGTTTTCAGAACTTGTACATGAACCGCCAGCCACCATCTGGTGTAGAGCGTGAGGGTTACGTAAATGTACCACCCCTCACGGTACCGTTTTTTCAAAGTGGTACTTTTTTGAGGCCAAACGTTGGAACTGTTCTTGCTACATTACCTCCCGCTTCTGATTTAACAAGGCGAGATGTCATGTCTCAGGATCTCTCGACACAAAAGAGAGAAGGGGATGTTCCACAGGCAGCATATCAAGTTGAAAGCAAAGTGGATGTTAAGAATATAGAAGTTTGGCACCGTTATCTGTCTGAGTCTTGTTCATCATGTCTCCTATGTGGAGAAGATGGACACCGATATACATCATGTCGATTGTTTGATGGTAAAAGCGTTTGTTTTGTGCATATACCAACCTCTTACGTTTATGTAATGCATCATATGCACTGGATTGAAGGAGCCAAACTACGTGATGTCTATTTCTTTATTCAGAACGCAATGGGTCTTTTACAAGATCAAGTCGTTCTATTTTTTAACAATCAGACGATAATTTTTACGGATTTCTCACCTGAAACACGTTGCTGCGACTTGCAACTTCTTCCTGGTGCAATTGTTGGTGTATCTGACCAGAATTTATGCATTGAAGAAAAACTTTCATCATCAATGAAGCAAGAAATGTCTCTGACAAGAAAGTCGGTTCAAGAAGTGCATCCCATTGGAGAAAAGGAGGCACAAACCGATGTTACTTTTGACGTTTCCACCATCGCGAGATCTTCAGAACTTTCTGTATCTATTCCAGTAGCGGAACGGAGGACAAAATACCCCTTGGAACATACCATGGAAGAAATTTCTGGTAGTGTATCACCCACTAACAAGGGTGACAGTACTATTAGTTTTATGGCAAGGAAAAGTGATGAAGAGGAGAAGAGCCCTATGAGCATTGGAGATGAAACGGCTGTTCCATCTTCCCAAACATCAAAAAGTGGTACAGTTCTTTCGGAGGGCAGAGATCCCATACTGGTGACGGATTCATCTCAAAATTCAGCCTTTCCCTTTCCAAATATTACCACCGGTATTACACTACGCGTTAATGCCCCTACTATGCAAGGTACATTATGCGGCGATGGTACTCTACTTGACTGGGCTACAGTCTCCCACGATGATAAGTCTTCTGGCATGGAAGAAAGAACACCTCATATGGATTCCACCATAACGGGCGTTGCTGTTAAAGATGTCGTTCTCTCGCCATCACAGACGGAGGACGCTGCCGCAGAGGAGTTGCGCCGTCGTCGTACTGTGCATGTGAAGTTCATACCTGTTACGATGCCGTTTTCCGCCATACGGGCGCTGCTATGGTCGTGTGGAGAAGTGAACAAGGTTCGTTTGGTGCGCCCACGCACTACGGCTCACCCCGAACGCACGTTTTATGTTTGTTTTGCCGAATACGCGGATGATGCGGGGGCGGCCCGTATGATTGCACTGCACGGCTGTCGTGTTGCAGGGAATTTCAGACTCGCCGTGGCCCGCAGCCGCGACGCCATTCGTGGTGGTTTCATCACCGATCGTGATCTCAATACCGGCAGGCCGTGCACGTTTGGTCTAAATGCAGTTCAAATACGTCAATTGGGAATTCCAATCACAACGCCGCCAATCGTACCACCACCACCACCACCACCAACAACAACAACAACGGCGAGAGCAGTAATTCCACCTGCGAGAGAGATAATGCCCTTACCGCCCTTCTCATCCCTTCCCAAGGGCCCCTTCCCTAAGCTGATTATTCAAGAGAAGCGTGAGAAAGGTTCTGGCAGCAGTACTATAGACCCTACTGAGGATATTTCTACCAAAGTTGAAGGGGGAGGATCTGGAGATTATGTTGGAAGAGGACCGTACACACTTGAAATTGTTTCAGCAGTGGAAGCGCGAAAGGTACAACAGCAGAATCCTTCTCTTGGAGGCAGTGGTGTTGAAGGAAGTGCAAATGTTCTATCGGTAGCTCCACGAACTCAGCCTGTTATGAAACCATTTCCAGAAGTGGCTTCTCGTGAGGCTTTGAAGAGAGTTGAGGCACTACGCGCTTCATTACGTGAGGCTGTTTTGAATCACTTAAGACATAGATCATCAGAATCCTTTTATAATGCATTTACATTATTGGAAGAACTCAGGTGGTCTGCTGTGACGGCTCTTTTTCATCTTGAACTTGCGGTGTTTGAGGTGCTGCTCTTTTTGAACCAGGACAAGGTCATTCTTTCGAAGGATCTTCAAAGTTGTGCATATGCTGCTGTACGTTTGGGAAATGAGTTGCGCCAGATTCTGCAATCTGTTGCTTCAAACAACAGTTGCATTGCTCCTATGTGGCGTTTACTCTTCACTACTACACCACTTGCAGAACAACAAGAGCAAGAGTACGGGGTAGTGGAGAGTGAGTTCGAAATGGCAGAACTACAAGGCTCCTGTGATGTGTCGCCTATATATCCATTTCTCCCTAATTGCCTTCGCTTTGTTGAGCTCTTGCTATATATTGCAGTCTTGCTTGACATCTCCCATAAGAAAAGGATGCTCCGATGCGATAAGGCAGAAACAGAGACAGAGACAAAAGGAGCTGCATTGGCATTACTATTACCTCCACAGGTGAACCCTTTGCATGAAGTAGAGAGTGAGCTACTTTTTTCTGCTCGCCGTTTACTTATGCAGCTGCAGTTGGAATTCTCTACAGAAAAGGGTGTTTCTGCATCTACTAAATGCACATGGGTTGACAAGGTAACTTCTATATTACAAAAAATACCCTCAACGGGTGATTGGCCCGATGGGAATTTAATAGAACTATTTTCTACAGATCTCCCCAAAGGTTCCCAGGATATATTGTTGGAAAGTGTGGATTTCCACCTCTTCTGCTGGGTGTAAACATGGTGTTTTTTCTTCTTTCTTTCTTTCTTTCTTTCTTTCTTTCTTTCTTTCTTTCTTTCCTTTATTCTTCACCCCTCCTTTTGCGAGCAAAATCACTTTGGTTTTCGCTTGTTTATTGCTAGTGTTTTTCTTATACTTTAAACAACTCTCCTTTTGTTTTCCTTTATTTTGATTTTTTTTTCTTTTGCGTGTCGTTTGATAAGGTGAGTGACCTTATCACTTCAATCATTTGCGACGCGGTGACAAGGCTCGCCTTCACAGAATTGTTCTTACATATGGCATTGTCACCCCCTCTTTATCCAGTCAAATATTTCTATTAAATTCTTACTAAGTTATTTGCTTTCTTTTCTTCTTTTCATACAGAATATTGTTTCTTTTAACAGATATCTTGTAAAGAATTTCCTTGTTTATACAGAATGCGGGTTTTTTTTTATATGATTTTTTCTCTTTTTATTCGAATTGTGTCCCCACCATCTTAGTTGCGTGATAATTTCCAGTCGCATGTAACGGGGGATGCGGAAAGGAGAAATATATGATTTTATGGTTGGCGTTAATACTCGTCTTTACCGAGAATATATAGAAGCAAAATAGAAAGAAAAATGGAAAATTACATTTCCCTTCACCTATGTATCTTCTTTTCTTTTACTTGGTTTTCTTTTTCCTTGCACTTTGTCTCTACTACTATTGGTTTCCCTGTTTGAATTTATTTTTCTTCTATTATCTCTGTATAGGTAGGGGAGCGAAAAGGAAGAAGGTGGGCGTTTCTTTAGACAAATTACAGTAAAAAGAAAAACAACAATAACAAGAGTAAGAGACAAACAAACACCGGACGCCCTTTGCGTTTTCCTTTTCTTCCAAGGAGCGCACATCGTCGTGTTCTTGCTTAGTGCCTGTGGTATGAAACATGGCCCACGTGCGTCATCCTTGTTGATGCTATCATCCGAGGGTGATCGATGTAGTGTGGGTGTACCCGTGCGGCCTCTCCGCAGTAGTTATAGCAGCAGTAGTAGCAGTCATCACAATCACAATAAACTGAGTTCATACACCGATACGGCATACACACCGCTGCGGCACCCACCGCACCGCCGCAGAGGAACCGGAAGTGCGGTACTGCGGCGGAACTCACTAGAGAGCGGACCGTTCGGTGTAATTAGCACAACATACGATCCTCTCAGTAATAGACGGAGCGGTCGAGTGGGGTACAATGTGGAAATCGGCCAGGCCGTGGTGAATACAGCCCAACAGTTGGAGCAGCTAAGACGTCTTCGTCGGTTAACATCATCCTCTTTCGGATCAGATGCGGCATTCAATGGTCATGATTATCAACGTGGTGATAACAATCGCAGTAACTCGCAATCCGCGGTAGGCGTTTCTTCAATGACTTCCGCCGCAGCTTCTTCTGCCGCACCGGTCATTATACCGCCAAAGGAAAGTTCAGTTCAAGATGAACCAAAACGGCCCACATTAACGGAGGAACCACCGCTTTTGCTTGCATGCCACGCGGAATCTAATAACAGTAGTGATTTTGCGTTAGTGCCGACTGAGCCACAACAAGGTCTCACGCGGAATGAGGCGTCATCGCGGTGTGTTGGTGTTGGCAGTGATCGTTCTACTATTCACAACGGTAGTGGTAGTGGTGTCTATCCGCGGCGGAGCACGGAACCGGTTGTATGGCAACCAGAGCGTACACTGCCGAGTATTGCGCGGGCTAAGATGGCACAGCGCCGACAAACAACACCCGGACGCAGAAATCTAGACTATAGAGAAGAAGGTGGTGTACCGCCTTTCGAAGGGCCTACACTGCACCACAAGCAGTTAACTGAGGCGTTTTACGGTAATTACAGCGGTGGGATACTTGCAGAGGAGGCATATCTCTACTTTATGGCAGATATAAATCGACAACATACGAACAGGACTGGAAGCTACTCTCATCGGCAACGTTCACATCGACAACATTCATCTGCGCATCGCCGAACCAAGCATAGTTCTGGTTTACACCGTTTCGAAAGGGACGAAGGTTCTACATGGTCTGAATATGCGACCCCACAATCGAAATGGATGTAAGAGTAAAGTTTAGAAGGGGAAAAGCAAAGTAGATGTATCCGTATATCTGTTAACAGGAAAGTTGAATGAAAAAGCGAATGAAGGAGGGGAAAGGGAAAAAAAAAATTAAAGAACAAATATATATAAGTTTTTTCTTTCCATGATAGAATGAATCTTGCTGGGGCTCAGAGTTTTTGTGCTTTTTTTTTCCTGCTATTCCTTTAGATACAGCTGAGAGGCGTTCTCTTTTGCAGGTGGTTTTGCCACTTTGAGTTGAAGTAGTGAGTGGTTTTTCTGGGAGGTAATTAATCCCTTCCCCCTATCTCTTCTTATATTCCAAAAAGGATGCTTTTCTGTGTTTGTGTATATGTGTGTGTATGTTTTGTTTTATATATGATATTCTGGTGTTTGTTACGTTGAGAAAAAAAGTTGACAAGCATTCTCTGTGGCCCAACTTCGTTCTGTTTATGTTTTTTTTCTTCTTTCATGTTCTATTGTCTACTCTCCATGCTGCTGATTACTTGTGTTTTGCATAGTTCTATTTTGTTGGCGAAAGAAACAGTGAGTGTCATTACCCATGGTTATTTCCTACCCTCTTGCCTCAAAAATGATAAGGGTAAAAATAAAAATGTAGAGCAACTTGTTGCATAACCCTTGTATTATAAGTTCCATGTTAAAATACCAAATCTTTTTTTTCCTTTCCATACCAAATTTCTTCAATGTGTGCGGGATAACTGATCTATCAGGGTCTTTCCAGGGGTGAGAGCCGCCCAGGGGACCTCATAACAGTGCTCCTAGAAAAAAAAAGCAACAACAACAGAAACAAAAAAAAAGTAATAATAATAGCTGCAGTCTACATATTTTTTAATAAGGTAGTAATGTCAGAAGTTACCTTGCGAACCTTCTTTTCAATGAAGGAGCGTGGTTTACAGTCTCTAGTGCAACGTTCTCCTCCAGCTTTTGCAGTGGCTGGGTATAATCCTGATAATACCACGTGGGACGAAGTGCGTGTGTTGCTAGTGGGTGCTGGTGGGATCGGTTGTGAAGTCCTACACGCATTAGCACTTAGTGGGTTCACTGACATTACTGTGATTGATATGGACACCATTGAACTTTCCAATCTTAACAGACAGTTTCTCTTTCGTGAGACAGATATTGGGTGTAGCAAGGCGGAAGTGGCCGCTGCTTTTGTTGAAGGACGTTGTCCGGGTGTACGTGTGCGTGCCCTCTTTGCTCGTGTTGAGGACCAAAGTGAGGATTTTTATAGACAGTTTCATGCGATTATTTTAGCATTAGACTCTGTGGCTGCTCGACGATGGATGAATCAGAAAATTGCTGATATAGCTCTCTGGGAGATTGTTGAAGTTTCCCATACTGATGTCAAATACTCCAAGAGACGTAGAGAGAGGCGAATTACTAGTGCAATTCCCATTATCGATACCGGTACCGAGGGATATGAGGCTTGCTGCCGTGTTATTTTACTTGGTGAAGAATCTACTCCATGCATAGAGTGTATGCTCGAACTTTATCCACAGCAAAAACGTGTACCTCTATGTACACTTGAAAATGTTCCCCGTTCACCAGAACATTGTGTTCTCTATGTACAATTCAGACTATGGGAAGAGATGAGATCAGATGAAGCACTTGACTTGAATAACATGGAACATATTAGGTGGATTTGTTTAAAGGCACAGCAACGTAAAGAAGTCTTTGGTATTACAGGTCCAGATATCAACGAGCAGTTCACAATAGGTGTCGTTAAAAACGTTGTACCAGCCGTTGGATTTACCAACGCGCTTGTAGGTTCACAGGCAGTACTTGAACTTTTCAAGCTATTAACAGGTGTTGCACCTTCCGTGGATTGTTTTTCATACCTTAATGGGGCAGCAGAATGTGGAGGATTGACATCATATGTGACGAGTCTATCGGCGAATCCCTTATGCCCTGTGTGTGCCCCACGGCCTTTGCTTTCGCTTACTTCGCAAATGAGACCACATGATGTATTGGTCGCTATTGAAGAGCAAATCGGATTTCCTGTCTCAAGAGAAAACATGAGTAGTGTTCGCACCTTAGAAAATATGGATGTAACTCTTCGTGTTCGTTTTGGAAGGGGTAGTGAAGTATACCTTATTTATAAATCCAACAATCCGCTGAAAACTGCAGTGTACGGCAACACGATTGAGGAGATATTCTCTGCATCAGGATATACTGATATATTTGTACAATGGTGTGATGGAGACGCATCGGGTTTTATAGTTGAGTGCAGTGGTATGGATATTTTCATCGTTGCTGAGGCTCTAATGTCTAGATGTCTTCCTCCAACGTGATTTTTTCTTTTCTTTTCTTTTTCTGAGTTTTATGCCAAAATGCAGTTGAGAGAAGAGAAGCATGAGGATGGGTTGGAACTGGTAATGATAATGACGAAGGGGCAGTTGAATGCTTCTTGGTTTTCTTTCTCACATTCAAGATGACAGAGAATTCAAGATTTGAAAAGTGTAGCGACTCTTTTGATGAATGAATGAATGAATGGTTCTAGTTTACAAAAAGAAAAAAGAACAAGCAAGAACAACTGTTGCTTATACTTCTGTTCAGGTACATTTCCCTGATTAAGAAAAGAAAAAAAAGCCGTTTAAAACAAAAAAAAACTACTTTTCTTTCTTTATGTTTTTCCACTTCCACGTTTGAAGCACAGAAAGAGAAAGACAAGAAGGGAAGAAGAGAAAAAAAAAAAAAACAAAAGAATCCGAAGGTGAAATGCGTGGGTTTACCTTACAGCAGCGGCGGGTTGGTGGTCGCGTGAGGACTGTTTGTGTTTCTGTTTCTACCGTAATTCCCCCGGCGGTGAGGCATCAACAACGTACACTGACAACACCAGCGAGAGAGTCAGAGACAATTAGTGATAGTGTTAGAAATAGCAGAAGATCAAACTTTTCAAGAAGAAAGAATGCTGCAGCATCTACTGTTTCCTTCCCTCTTGGAAATGGTATAGAAGTGCAGCTACCAGGACTCTCTTCGCTTTTGCCTGAAAGTAATGTTATAACGGATCAAGGGCAGGAACAGAAACTTCCAATTCAAACGAATAGTATCGCTGAAAATCAGCTCTCTATCGTAACTGGGATATCAGATACAAGCATTGAGGTGCCTGATCTTTCCACCATTGCTAATGCTGCTAAAGGCCACAGAGAACTTGAAGAAGTCGTGCAGAAGCGGGCGGAGGATTTTCACCGCCTTCTAACTACTTCACTACCGCTGCTGTTAAGAGCCCCAAAGGCGACTAGTGCATCAACAGAGCCACTATCACAAGCGTATCATAATCTCACAGAAGTACTTGGCGTTGTTGACAGTGTTTCAAGGGCCACTGGACTGCGTGTGGAGCGTGTATTCCCTGTTTCTCTCGTGATGGCACTCTGGAATACACTACCACTACACTATGCATTTTGGCAAGAGACTGTCCAAAATAAACGCAGACCACACGCTTCTCTTTGTGCTACTAGTGATATCGATAAGGGTACTTCTAGCAATAATAATAACAATAATGGTAATGAGTCCAAGATGCCTGTTTTGCCTGAAGCATCATCAACTTCATCATCATCATTGTCTATCATGGTGGGGTTAAAAGCCGCAAGACGGGCTCTCGCTTTACGAACTCGTGATATTAATGATTTGCTCTCCCCGTTTGCGTTAGTGCAGGTGCTGCTGCGAATGGAACAGTGTGGTGCCCTCTCAGATGATATCATTGGCCCGATAGGAACACAATTACTTCGGCGGTACAACACTTCTGCATCTCCCATACATGGTCCACAACATGTCGCCGTGAATCATCTTCTTTCTACACGTTTTGTTGCATCAGTTGTGGATACAGAGAAACTGCCGTTTGACGGCGATAACGCTATCGCCTTTGCCTGTTTACTAGGAAGAATGCAGGTGGTGGATCACTTCCAACTGCACCGTCTACTACATACAATTCTACTTCCTTCCATAATACCTGCGCTGAAAACTCGTGCATTAGACGAGAAGTTGCTACTTGAACTGACCAAGTGTTACTCTCTTTATGCTGTTTCTGGTAGTGCTGTAGTGCAGTTAACAGAACTGTGGATGCCACATATACCTCAAATGAATTTAAGAAGATGTGCTGAATTACTGCGTGTCATTGGTAGTGGAGGAAAAGGGTCTATCAAAAGAAAATCCTTTTCTTCTTACTTTTTACGTGGTCCTTCGGCAACTGGTGCAGAAGAAGACTACTTGCCTCTTGTAGAAGCAATTATGGAACGAGTACCTTTAGTTCTTGCATTAGGTGATGGTTCTATTGCTGAATTTGTTTGTTCACTTGCCATGGTGAATTCTGTGAATTGGGACAAGGTATACCTATTGGCAGCGACGGTATTAGAGCAAGAAGTTGACCAACTTTCATTAACGGATGTAGTGCATGTGTCTAATGCACTTATGCATCGCAATTCACATCTTCCGTATCACCCTCTTCATGCTCGTTTGGCACGTCGTCTTCTTAGTGAAAAGGAGGCGTTAAATAATGTTAAGATAGGAAATCTTGCCTTGCTGTCTGCAGCTTTAATGTTATCTCCATCCCGTGAAAAAGATATCACTACTGAAGAGAAATCAATCAGTAATACTGTTATACCCATGACAGAGGCAAATAGTGCCCTTGCAGTATTTCGTCGTCATGGTACGAAACTAGGATTACGTGCATTTGTTGCCGGTATGTGTGTATCTCCTTTAGCACAGCTGCCACGTAGTTCTCAAGAGCGTATCATTCTTCATTTTACTTCTATTGCCTCCGCGATAGAGGTTCCATGGTTGGCTAGGGGAATTGTGGCACTGACTTCACAGATTCCCACTGCTGTGGATCCTGTATCAGTGCAACGATGGTTTTCTCGTTTCACAGCTGTAGATGTTGCACGTCAGTTGGATGTGGAGCATGTCGCAATGCTTTTAAATATATTATCTGATGATAATTACAGTCGTAACTGTGCACTTGCTAAACAGTCTATTACTTCACAGGCTAGTAAACTGCTTTTGCGGGAGAATGTTCCCTTGGAATCTATTGCACCGCTTAGTTTGGCGTTGCAACAGGCCGATGTCTTTTTTCCACACATGTACTCTCGTATTTGTCGTGTTCTTCTTTCAAATGTTCGACACGCACCATGGGAGTTACTTCTTCCTGCATTCCAAAGTGCTGCGGATGAGTATACACGGCGTCCGCATGGTAATGGAACTGTGTTTAAGGATGTCTGGGAACAATTGCGATCTCGCATAATGGAAGAAGCTGCAGCATCTCTTAAGGTTCAAGATGTCATATCCGCCTTTAATGGATTTGCTTCACTAGATGTAAGGGATCGTCCAATTTTTTCCGTTTTACTGCATCAACTCTGGTCCATCTATCAGAGTATTGCTTTGATCCGTACTGGAGACTCATCAACTGGGGTAGGAGTTCAACAACAACAAGAAGAACGGCAATCGGCTGTATGGATGGATGATGTGCTCTCTGGTTTTACTCCAAGTGCACTCGCAGTTTTTGTATCCACACTTGTGCATACTGGTGATGCTGCAGTTGTGAATACCTTTATGCCATGGGTACTTCTTCGTACACGTCCTGTTGTAAGAGGCCTCTATCCGATTGATGTCCTGCATCTCATGTTAGCACTACTTACATGCTTTAGTGTGGCATCTACGTCTAGAGAAGAGGCAACAAATTGTATTGCATTATGGCTGCGTAATACAGTGAATCATACAATTCTTCATGCAGTTTACGACGCCTGCCGTGATTTATTTCTGGAAATGTACGAGGATATAACTACTTCTGCTGATGCTAAGAATCTACAGACACAACGTGCGGAATGGAGTCCAAAAGTAAAAGTTTCCGTTTCACATGTTCCACGTTTTCTCTTTGCTGAAATTCTTATCGCATTATGTGAATGTGGGATACAAGACACATCTGTTGCCACGGCTTCCGCAGCCTGCCTAACACGTAGCTGTTGTGCATCCTTGCCTATATCTCTATTGGTAGATGTGCTCATGGCGTTGTGTTTCCACTTTCCTCCACCCACGAGTTCTATTCAAAGGACGGAAGAAATTGGGGTGAACAATACCAGTGAGAGGGAAGTTGGCGAAGAAGTAGTCAATAACACTTCTTATAATAATAATAATAATAATAATAATAATAATAATAATAATAATAATAATAATAATAATAATAATAGTAATAATAATAGTGATAAACATGACACTGAGATAATTAGCGCTGGTTCTGCTTCTGCACCATTATCACTCGCCCCCCACCAGCGCTTCCTTCCCTCTGTGTTGAATGCACTTTGGGCTCGAGTGGAGGAGTTGCAGCCTTTGCAGATGGACGCCGTGCTGCGTTGTCTGCAACACTACTACGGGGACAAGGTGGATGCTGACTTTTTGGATCGTCTCGAGAAACACAGAGTGGCACTTCACGAAGTGAAACAGAAACGGCAACAACCACAGGAGATTACTTTGAGTAAGGGTGAAAGTACAATACCTGTTCCCTCTGCAGAGCGGGATGAAGCAGCATTAAGTGAACTTACGGCGGACGATCTTTTTGAATGATGTGGAGGAAAGTAATGAAGAGAAAGACAAGTTAAAGAGAAGATTGATTCTCGAAATTCCCTGGATCTGATTGTATAATCCTGTGTGTATGTGTGTGTTTAAATGCTTAAGGTGTTTATCTGAACTGACACTGGGTCAGTTACGCATCTCTGTCATCTGATGTGTTTTCTTTCTTTCTTTCTCTCTCTCTCTCTCTTCCCACACTTCTTTTTTTTTTAATTTTCTCTTATTATTTATTTTCTTTTTCTTGCTATTCAAAACACAGAGAGACGAGGCTCCGCCTACACGTACGTGAGGGGGTGAAGAAAAAGAAGGGCCCGTGTACAATCTCAGTCCCTCTGTTTCACTTCACTTCCCCCAAGAATAACTACATACACATACACATACACATTGCTTATATATATATATATATATATATATATATATATAGCGATAGAGTTGTTGAAAAAAAAAGAAAAATAAAACAAAAGTTGATTGTTCTACATGCCAGTGGAGACTCCCCGCAACACTGGGAGGGAAGAAAGGACCTCAACGCCGTTTCACAGTACAGACGGCGCCTCACTTTCTCTCACCATTAGTGGCCGACAACTGACTTCGGGTGTTAGCTTCGTCAATCAATTGGCTATGCTGCAGCATAACGTTACAGAGTCACCGCCGTCTGCACTGAAAAAGGATACATCCTTTACTCGGTCCCCTGGTAACTTGAGGATAACAGAATTAGCAGAGGATAAGAGGGAACAGGAGGAGCAGGAGATGCAAATGGAATCACCAGAAGACGATTATGAACCTTCCGATGTTTTACTTAAAAAAGTTGTAAAAAAGGGAGAGATGGATGATTTAGAATCACCTTTTGAGAATATAAGTAGAATCGAAACAGCAGGACCCCCTTGGTGGTTTTGTCGTTTTACTGATCTAGGATTATTCTTAAATAGTACACACAAGAGCAGTAAAAGAGGATGCGTTCCTGTACATGCCGCTATTGATCAGTTGACTGCTGATGTTATGGCTTCACAGTCCCTGGAACGAGATGTTACTGAGGGAAACGATGGTTCATTTTGTCGTTCATCTGCTATGTCTATTGAGAAGAGGAAAAGGGAACAAAATGCAGGGTCTGAGTCTGATGCTATTGTTAGCAGTGTTGATGTTGATGGTGGAACCATGACACGGATTACCCCTCAATGGCTTTTTATAGGAACAGGAAAACGTATGACTCATCAACTTTCTGAAGGTCTAACATCTAAATTACATTATTTACTCGAAATAATGAGGGATGATACAGAAAGAAAAAAACTAGAACTTTTGGGTGTTACTGATGAAAGTGGTTCTAGTGGTATACAAGGGCCTCTAATACCGCCATTACTACTAAATCTGCATAGGTCTATAATGAAAAAAACCATAATTTCTGACCTTTTTGCTTCACCGATAAATCTGCATAAACAAAGAGCTCAAGAAATATGTGAAGGATTTCGTACACAAACTCCACGAATTCATGCTGATTTCATTGTAGAGGAGGATGTTCGTCCAACATTCGACTCTACAGAGCTGTTACCATCTCACTTAAATACAATCCCAATGAAAGAGGTAATGAAAAGTTCTCAACGGTATCATTCTTTTGTTATTCACGTTGACTACATTCGTTTTCGTCCCATTGCCCCTGCCCTGCAACAACAACAACAACAACAATACCTTGGTAGAGTAACAGGAATGGATACTACCCCACTGTCCTTGTTTGGACGAACCTCATCTTGGAGTGGAACGAATTCCGGTACTTTCTCACCATCAGCAACACGAGATGGACGAGAAACCAAACCCTTGGTATCCTTTACTCGAGAAGAGAAACTTATTTCAACCATCTTGGATAATTATGAACCATACCGTATGATAGAATTAAACCTTCTACCACACTTGAAGAGTCGACTCTTTTACAAGGAGCAATTGGATAACTTACGCCAACAGCCGCACCCCACGGAGGAACAAAAACAGTTGATGAGTAAAATTTCCCGACTCTTTCGACTTACATGTGAATTAGAATATTTCTACCTTAAATCTATGGTGTCAATTTGGCGTCAAATTGTACAATTACGTGGTGAAAGTATTGACGAAGAGTTTCCTCCTTTGAATCGTTCAAGTGCACAAGAAAGTGATGAAAATGACACTAATTTTTCTTCCCCCCTTCCACTATCAAAGAGCGATATGGAAGGGTTTATTGGTTCTCGTCCGGGCACGTTTCAAGAGACTAGTAGGAATCTTCCCCTATTAACTTGTAGTTCGGAATTACAAACAGCAGCGAAAAAAGGATTCCGAATGTCTTTGCGACACCGTGGTGGGGGAGCAGGATCAGGAATAACGCATAATAAAGGTAAGGATTTGCTAGAATATGACCCAGTTATTGAAGGTTTAATTCCTACATCATCAGATTATCCTCTTGACGAACAACGTTATGAGGACGAACAGTTTGAAGAGGGTATGATGGGGTCATCATCATCATCATCATCATCATTGCCAGTGAAAGAGGTAGAGAAGTCTCAACGCTTTCAGGTTCTTGTATTTGCACGAACTAATGGGGTGCTGCCTCCACAGTTTGTTGGATCCACTAGTATACGTTCACTCAGTACTACAAAGATACTTTTCTTCAATGAGACTTTTGAATTAAATACCATGCAGGAACCTCAGGAGATTCTGCTTCATATTATCTCTGTGGGAGATAATAGTGAAGATGTGGTTGCTACTGTTCATGTTTTACCTTCCCTCACACGAGCTTACCTTCTACTACCACTTCAACCACCTATCTCCTTTACACATCATGGTCACAATTACGGCAAACGTGAAGGAGCTGAGCTCCATGGGATTATTTCTCTCTCAACAACCTGGACTGCGATTGAGGGGATGACTGTGGAGGAAATTGAAGATCTCTTTCTTCGCGGCGATGCTGATCCAATGGATCCACAGTTTTATTCACTGCTTAGGATTCTTAAATCTCACTACATGGAGGTAGGGAAACGCAAAACAATGGAAACTTTAAAAAGAGATATGGTTTCAGTACAGTCAGCATCTTCTCTCGCAAGAACAACCGGGGAATTAGGGAGGGAAAAAACAGTTAATAATGAAGGATTATCTCCTTCAGAACGTCAATTTGAAAGTGAACGATTAGAGCTACTACACCGACGATGGTTATGTCACATGGGGCGTAGAACTCCAAAAGATGCAGTAGAGACTCGTCTTTTTTCTCTTCCAATTCCATTGAATGACACGGAGTGCCATGAACTGCAAAGTGAAATATTACATGCTGCTGCACGTGGACAACATAAAGTAGGACATGAAGCAGATTATGATCCTTTATTTCTTGATTCTAAAGGTGTAAGTTTACCACTCGCATTATCTCTTAGTCCACTTCCAAAAAAGCGAAAGTTACAACTTTGGCAAGACTGGTTGCGCCACCTAAAAATTCATCGCACTTCTACTCGAAAGCTTGAAGACCATGAATTACTAGAACGATATGTTATATTACCAAAATTAAGACCATTCAAATTTATTCGTTTGAAACCAGAGAGCCAACTAAATCCCAGACGAGAGGAACGTCCAAAAACAGGTGAGATTAATCGTGAAACGCTTGTATCAGAAAATGATTCTCGAATAGTTGTACATATTATGAAAGCCTTGTCGCTTCCCAAGCGTTCAGATGAAACTCCATTAGAACCATTTGTTGAGGTCAGCTTTGTTTATGAAACAGTTCACTCTCGCAGTGAAGTTGGGACATCACCCTCATGGTTTGAAACTCTTAATATTCCTTTTTGCCCACCAGACTTTGATGATGATACCCTTTCACTAATTGAAGATGATATTGTAATATCAGTTTATGACAAGGTGGAGATTCAAATGGCTCCGACAGCTGTAGGGACAGGAGCAATTGCTCATGAGACGCATTATAGAACTGAGCGAAGGTTGATTGGAACACTTCGTGTTCCATTCTTCTCATTATATGAAGCGGAACAAGCTCGTATGGAAGGCCAATATCCACTCTCAACACCACGTTGGCTTCTTGGCTATTATCCAGATTCTGTAGAAATGGGTACAAGAGTAAATCCACTATACAAACAGCGTAGTGAATTAAGTCGTTCCTTCCCGTCAATTCAATTGTACATTGCACTCTGGCCTCCTCTTCGTCGTGATACAAGCAAGGAACTTGATACCACAACCATTTCTAGACTTGTAACACAACTTAACGTTTCTGCACAACTACAACATTTACATAGCATAGTTTTAAAGTGGCGACGAGATGCATTAAAGCGAGTGAAGAGCTTATCATCTGTTAATCCTGTTGCCGAGAAACGTGAAATTGAACCTTTTGTATTTTGTACTACAGGTGACTTAACGCTTGTTTGTCGCTACCTTCTCCCAGGAGGTGGACCTCCGCCTTTAACGGTAAAAACAGTAGAAGAGGCTATACGATTTATATCTTTATTGTTATTCCGAATTGATACCCTTACTTGGGGAGATAAAGATGTCTGGAGTACAAATGCTGAGCTACTACGAACACGAGAAGGTGATTATGAAGAACTTTCTCTTTTGTTAGCACATTTCCTGCGATATCTTACACCGAATGAAGTAACTTATATAGTAACAGGAAGAGGTACTGTACATCAGCATATTGTAATGGTATTACATTCATTCGATGGTGAGCTGCGACTTATTGATCCGCGTACGGGTATGGTCTGTCCTGTACATGATCCACATATTATATTTTTTCGTGATGTTCACATGGTAGTTTCACATGATCAGTTATGGGCAAACATTCAACCGAGTGGGGCACCACACCGAATGGATTGGAACTTAAATGACCATCGGTTTTGGTTACCTTGTTTTGATCAAGAAAAGGAAGATGTAAAAGCCTGTCTACCCTTTATCGCTGCATTGCAACGAGAAACTTTGCCTTTCTCTATGCCAGATTCAGAAAAGGAAAAACAGATTGAACAACAGCTGCGTAAAGCCGTTCGTCGTGCTCTTATCACGTGGCGCAACAATCGACAACCTGCCTTTCATCACGGTGTTGCTTTGGTTCTTCAGGGTCTCTTAAAGGAAGCAGAGGATGAGCGTAGTAAGTATGCTAGTGTACGTCAAGATGCGGTGACAGTACGAGCTACAGAGGTTCTTAATGAATACTTTGGCCACGAAGTTTTATTAGACTTGCGACGTCGTCGTAAACGAGAACAAGGACTTGAAACTATTTCTCGTGATAAGAGCGAAAACCACGTTTCCCTTAATGGACCAACTTTCCGATTGATGGGAAGTCCCGTTAATGCTGCCTATCGACCTAATGATCCAGGTTATCAACACATCTTACAGCAGGTGTTTGAGACTTCTGTGCATGAAGTCGGAACGAATGCTGTTAGCTTTGCAGTTGGTGTTTATGTGAAGGGCTACACGAGTGAGGTGTATTCCATGTGGATTTTTCTTGTGGCATTATATGAAGTTGAAGCTTCACCATCGAGTTAGATGATGGGAAAAGAGTATATTCAAGTTACCACATAAAACAACATCAATAACAACAACCAAGCAGAGGCCCATAGACCTAATATACTCATAGAAATATCTTGAGGTGCCATGTTCAATCTATATATATATAGAGAGAGAGAGGGAGAGAGAGAGAGAGGCTTTTATTTATTTATTTATTTATTTATTTATTTATTCCTTCTGCTTTTTTTTCCAATTTATACGTTTCTCTGTGTCTCTACATGTGCGTGTATAATATTTACGTGTGTGTTGAGTGCCATTTATGAGCTTTTTCTTATTTTCTCGGTTCCTGTACAGTGCACAGGGTTTGCCAGAAAGAAGAAAAAATACACATACAAACTACTGCAAAGGAATATAAATTGAGTCTGGTACCGGGGGTATAAGTCTGTGTTAGAACCACAATTCTTAAAGGAAAAGGAAAAAAAAGTGAAAGTGAGTGGTGTTAGTGGGTCCCTCACCCAGCAAAATTATTTTTTTTCACAGTGTTTAAAGATGATGTCAAAAGCTGCCTACATGATGCAGGATCAACTGCGCAGGAACTACGCCCTCATCACCGATGTTCACAGTCCAAACGTTTTTTTGGTGCGTGGCTGTTTACCGTTTCCGCAAGGTCTTGCCGCACTGACGTTGCTTTTCCGTGGGAAACTTGCCGCTGATGTGTATAGTCATCCATATTTCATAGAAAAACAGAGTAACCCGTCACAACCTTCACCACAGCTGCACCTTACGGAAGAATGCCAAAGTTTGATGAAAATGATCAAGGGTCTTCATTTTATGAAGGACGATAGTAGTAAATTGGATAACACTATGGTGTTTGTCACAGACCATAGTATTGAAGCTAAAGGCAGAATGCTTACCTTTACAAGCGAGGATGAAGATGCTACTGAGTTAGTAGAGAAAAACCGAAAGAATGGTGAAAGCGAGAAGGAATGGCAAGAGCGTTCGGTGCGCCTTAGATGGCGAAAGACAGCTTCAAGTCGTTTCAATAATAATCAGAGTGTTAGTAGTGGTTTTTCTTCTGCAGAATCTTCTCTTCGACCCTTTACACGTCAGAGTCATCTTGACAACAATCAACAAATAACTTCTGAGAGGGTGCAACGTTTTGTTGAACGTGATGGGGCTCATACAGTGTTATATAATCCTATAGACACAGACCCCAAAACGTTTGATGCTACTATACGAAAATTAAATGACGAAGAACGTGTGGTAAAGACTATTGTCGTGCCAACTCGACAAGGTTGGGGAGCCGCTCGCGCCTGGGCAGAGGCGTTCCCTGACGCTTGTATTCTTTGCAGCGGTGACGCTGGTTGCCGTACCAACACAGAGAAACAACAAGAAAAAGAAGAACATCTGAGGAGTCAAGGGAAAGTACACCGTGCAGGTGGTTGTATTGATATGGGAAACGGCATTACGGGTCTTTCATTCCCAGAAGTGGGCGAAGATGGATTAGTCGGTGCAGAGGACGGTGCTACACCAGCGGTGTATGAAAGCGAAAATATCTGCAGTTTGTATTCTCATCAGTTGCCTGTAAATGTAAGACATAACGCAGATGACGAATTACGATCTTCTCCAAGGCTTGAGGCTCTTGGAATGGTGGATCAACGACAAATCACTCCCAACATTGAACTGATGCGAATAGCTGGTGATGATCAAACAAACGAGTACGTTTTATACGACCACAATAGTGGGGCTCTTGCTTGCACTGACTTGTTTCATGGAGAGTATAGTGATCTGGACCCTGTTAACTCATGGATGTGTCGTGTTTGGTTTAAATTTATGAAGGGTGGAGACTATAAGCGAGTTGATGTTGTTCCCCAGTTTAAGTGGCTCCATGTGAAGCAGCATGGTAACCTGGGAGCGTTACATGAATCAATTGAGATGTTAACCAAAACACGACCCGTAAAGTACTTGCTCTACGCACACGGAACCCCTCCACTTACTGAAGACCCTGCAAATGCGTTGCGCCTGCAATGGGGAATGTCCCCATTGGAGGAGCTGCAACAAAAAGGACGTGTTAGGTAAAAAAAAATTCAGTAAATGAAAAAAGAAATCACATCGAGTAGAACTAATACTTGATTGGAAATGACTACATCGTATCGGATGCAGTTTTCTCTATATAAGAGGTCTGCAGGTGTGTATATGCGCATGATATCGTTTTCTTCGCTTAGTCAAATGGAAGGAAAAATGAGAAGAGCGTGTTAATTGTGATGGGGAAAATCTCTGTAGTGTTTTTTTTTTGATTTTCTTTTATGGGTAGGGAAGAAGGTGAGTGTGTAGTATAATGACAATTGTGGGACCTTCTCTACCTCTTTCTATTTCTAAGGTAATAGAAACAGGCAAAATCTGTAGGTATCTTTTGTGGCTTCCCCATATAAATAAAAAAAACATATAGAAAGACAGTTAGAATGACTACTCAAGACTCAGTACAGTATGATAACGGGTGGTTTGGGGCCTGGCGCACTACCTCTGCGTGTATCAGCGGCGGATTGGGACTATTTTGCGCACTGGAGCCACTCATAATGCATTTTCGACAGACGCGAGAGGAAAGTGTAGCACGCATCTACGGCAGCGGAGGAATAAGGGCCAACCGGATACTTTTTGATGACCGCAGTCTTGCAACTGGTACACCTCTCCTCGGTTTCGCACACGATGACTCCGACCGACGTTCTGAAGAAAGTGATGAGAGGAGCATGTCAGCTCTGGAGATGACAGCGGAAGCTGTGCTCTTGTCACGAGAGGTTTCACATGACTGTGATAAATGTGAACCAGTAGCCGTTCCTCCCATTAAGGGATTTTCATCTATTTTACACCGGTGGGATTTCCAGGTGGCAACTGCAGTTGCAAAGAGAGGCATGCGAGCATGCCATCGGCGTCAGGTTGAGAGCGACAGCAATAGTTCTCTCGATGACGATAACGAGAAAGATACACTACCGGTGGGTAATGAAACAGCGCGTCCGATATGCACTAGCAGACATCGACGTCCGGTAAATTCTTCATTCACAGGTAAAATCTACTGCAATAATGACGGGGATGCAGATGAAGAAGAATATGAGGACGAAGTAGAGGAGGAAGTAAAAAGTGAAGAAAACTTTGGCGAGGAAGGTCATCTTACCTGTGTTCCAGGAGATGTTTTGCATAATAGATACGTCTTGGTACGTCAGTTGGGATGTGATCACAATAGTCGTCTTTGGCTTGCAGTTGACTTGGATCAGTGCTCAATGACACGTCGTCGTCTTTTACGGGAATTAGACGAGCAACGAAGACGTATGTATTTCTCTTCACTTGATCGACCATTATTTGTAGCCATTAAGGTTTTCCGTTGTGGGGCAACATATCAGAGGTATGCGGAGCATGAATTTATGATATTAACCTACATCAAGGAATTTCAAAAGGTAGACCGTCTGCAACAACTAGTCTCGCTTCCTCCTTCCACAGTTCTCTCACGCGAGTTTTCATTACTAGGATTACCTCAAGAGAACACATCAGATTGTGGGTCTCCTGCCATATATTCTGAAGGCAGACGTTCATCACTAAGTCATTACCCGAGCCATATTGAAGAGACGACATCAATACCTATCGGTGGTCGTATTACTTCAATAAGAGCCTACTTTACTCATTCTGGATCATTTGGCCTTCATCACTGTATAGTAATGAATTTGGTAGGTTCTTCTGTAAATACGGTTATAAACGAAACAGGTTTTCAAGGTGTTTCTGAAAATGTTACTCGTAACATTATTCGTTCAACATTACAAGATCTAGCGCTACTCTCTTCTGTACATGTTATTCATGGAGACATTAGGCCTGAAAATCTTCTCTTTATGGAATTGGAAGAAGATGTTGCAGAAGATATGAAAACGTTCCTCTCTCAGCATTTTGAGGGTTTACTTCCAACCGGGTTGGATTCTCCGGCGGTGCGTTGCCGTTTACTTACAGAAGATTCCACAGAAAATATAGAGCGTGAAAGCAAAATACAATCGTTGCAGTCTCCTTCAAAAGACATAGTGGTCACTCCGCGTACTGTACATTCTCAAGACACCCAATATACTACACGACAGTTTTTAAAGAAACAACACATGTATGGTTTATACAATGATAAACCGTACTCTGTGCAATTATCCGATTTTACTCTTTCTCTCATCGTTCCACCACAACTGCGATGCCTTTGTGATAATCTGAGTAATGATTGCGGTGGATGTGGTGATATCAAAACTTCTGTGGGTGAAGGGTCATCTGAGGTTGAGAACAGGCACACTGTTAGGAGTTATTCTGTACAAACGGCGCAGGAAAGCGATACATCCCTCAGCACAGCACCAGTTTCAGGCCCGGCTATATTTCATCGATTATCTCTTTCCTCAATAATACCGACCCCATCAGTTTGTGTTACCAGTGCTGTTAGTGATCTTGAGCGAGACCTCTTAACGCAACAGAGATATCAACGCGGTTCAATACTACAGTCACGAGTGTACCGTTCTCCGGAGATTATTCTTGGTAAGGAATTTAATACTGGTGTAGATATTTGGTCCTTGGGGTGTTTAGCGTTTGAGTTACTCGTCGGTCGATTTCTCTTTGATCCCCTTAGTGATATTACCGCATCTATGGAACTATACAAGAAGGAGAAAACGTTTCAAAAAGAACAGGAGCACAACCCCACAACTGATGTTGAACTTAATATTTCTAATACTGATAGAAAGAATGGTGAAAGTGAAATATTCAATCCCTTTCATTTTAAGGAACATGAAAAGAATATTGATATATGCCACTTACGAAGTATTATTTTCCTTATAGGACCCCCTAGCCCAGTATATATTTTGAGTGCCCCTGCAGGTGAATATATAAGGGATTTTTTTGACTCTAACGGTCATTTTATTTTTCTTACCAAATATGAAAAGTTACAACTCTATGGTCACGAAATCGATGGAAGTAATGATCGGGAAGGAGATTGGGACTTTAATTCTCAGGGAGACTCTTATGAAGAGATTTCGGTGATGAATTCAGGACAACAGTGGCATAGTTCTTCAGCCTTTTCCATCAGTCAGAGGGTTACTCCGGCATGGTTAAATCTGCAGAAGGAGATTCAGAAGCGAATTGGGGTAGAAAATGCTGTGGCCTTCCAACATTTTCTGCTAAATTGTTTGCATTGGGAACCAGAGAAACGCCACAGCGCACAATTATTGCTGAAAGAGAGATGGCTAACCGCTGCAGAATAAATAACATCAGTTCCCATAAGCTGATACTGGGTCTGTGTTTGACTGTCTGAGTAGGTGTAGTGACTGACTTGGTGGGTATATTATACATAATGTAGACCTCTCTCTTTTTTTTTCATGTGGGTGCCTTTTTTTTTGGTACTAGTTGCGTTGACCGGGTGATAGGAAAAAGGGGAAAAAAAATCTCACAACGATATGGTTTTCAATGTTCGTTCTCTCCGTCACTCGGGAGCGGTGTTCTGATGTCACACCCACAGCAATTGTCTGTGAGGCTACAGGGTGATAGTTCTCTGTCTTTATTTTTGTTTTTATTGTTTGAATTTTCTGTTGATGCCTTAAAGTATATATATATATATATATATATATTCTTTCGACCTTTCGTCTTTGCGTACATTCTTGACTTTTCATTATCTTCATCTGCGTTTTTTTTCTATTTTCATAACAGCAAGTGGTCTCTCACTCCGTGCAGAGTGTTCCAAGGTCTCTTTCTTCTTTTTCTCATATTAGCGCAGAGGATAGAAGAAGCTGCACTCTGACTGTGACAAGCGGCTGCGGAAAGAATAATTGTCCTTGGAAAAAATTCTGATGAACGAAGTACAGCAGCAGCAGCAGGCGTACGTTAGCCCACTTGCAGTTGTGAAAGGTCCACATTCTGTCCACTTTTCTATTGGATGTGTTGTTCACCCTTTCGCGGTGATTGTTGCCCAGCGCGGTCCAATTTATTTTGGTGCGTACTGTGTTGTTGAAGAGCATGCGTGTATCATAAACAGTGCAGGAAATTCTGATGAAGCGGAGGAACTGGTTCAAGTGGAAACTGCTCCTCAATTGATGACTATTGGCTCCTACAACCACTTCAAGGCATTTTCACATGTGGCAAATATCAGCCGTATAGGTCAGGGAAATTGCTTTGAACCCCATTGTCATGTTGAGGGTCCAAGAGAGGCAGTGGAAAACTCTTCTGTTCTGAGCTGCATTGGGGATTATTCTGTTATTGGCGCCTTTGTCCACGTTAGTATGCACGAATGTAGTAGTCACGTAAAGTTTGAAGATACAACGGTGTCATCTGCTTTGCTCAACATACCCTCCCGAATGGTTCTTTTGTCTTCCAAAACGACTAAAGAGTATTGTGATCGCTGTTCGTATTCCTGTATGACTTCTCGCTTTTCTTCACAATGCTGGGTGCTCCTTCGTGGGGAACAGCTTGACGAGAATGTGGAAAAAGAAACTCATCGCAAAAAGTGTACTCGCCTGTGTGAAGCAATTGATAGCTGAAGTTATATATATATATATATATATATATATATATATTTTTTTTTTTTTTTCTTTGTGTCTGTCTGTGTCCATCTATGTATTGCTTTTCTGCATCTCGATATTTATCCCCCTATCGTGATGGAAAGAAGAGAACTCCTTGGAGCTCCGCCTCCTCATTGTACCTTTTTCTTTACCCATGGTCTCTATTCTTCTTCTTTTCCTTCCTTTTTTATTCTTCTGAATTTGTGTATTTACTTGCGCAGTTTTTGTACGCTTTCTAACCAGCTTTTTTTTAAAGGAACATGGCCCAGCAAGGCAAAGTCGAGCCGCAGGACCAGGACTCCTTTCTGGATGACCAGCCTGGAATCCGCCCCATTCCGTCCTTCGATGACATGCCGCTGCACCAGAACCTTCTCCGTGGTATCTACTCGCACGGTTTTGAGAAACCCAGCAGCATTCAGCAGCGCGCCATTGTTCCATTCACCCGCGGTGGTGACATCATTGCCCAAGCGCAGTCCGGTACGGGAAAGACAGGTGCCTTCTCTATTGGTCTTTTGCAGCGCCTTGATTTCCGCCACAACTTCCTTCAGGGTCTTGTGCTGTCACCTACTCGAGAACTCGCGCTACAAACGGCGGAGGTCATTACTCGTATCGGTGAATTCCTTGCTGAGGGAAACAGGTCATTTTGTGCAACTTTTGTTGGTGGCACGCGTGTTCAGGAGGATTACCGCAAACTCCAAGCTGGCAGTATTGTGGCCGTTGGTACGCCTGGTCGTGTGGTCGACGTAACAAAGCGAGGTGCCATGCGAACAGAACAGCTCCGCGTTCTTGTGCTTGATGAGGCGGATGAGATGCTCTCTCAGGGTTTTGCGGAGCAGATTTATGAGGTGTTCCGTTACTTACCAAAGGAAATTCAGGTTGCTCTCTTTTCTGCCACCATGCCAGATGACGTTTTGGAGTTAACGAAGAAGTTTATGCGCGACCCCACACGCATTCTCGTGAAGCGTGAGAGCCTTACCCTTGAGGGTATCAAGCAATTTTTCATCGCCGTGGAAGAGGAACACAAGCTCGATACACTTATGGATCTCTACGAGACAGTAAGCATTGCCCAGAGTGTTATCTTTGCTAATACCCGTCGCAAGGTTGACTGGCTTGCCACACAGCTTAACAGCAGCAACCACACTGTGAGTTACATGCACTCTGAGATGCCAAAACAGGAACGTGAGAAGGTCATGAGCACCTTCCGCAACGGGAGTTCCCGCGTGTTAGTAACCACAGACCTTGTTGCTCGCGGTATTGATGTTCACCACGTGAACATTGTGATCAACTTTGACTTGCCGACGAACAAGGAGAACTACCTCCACCGTATTGGTCGTGGTGGTCGTTATGGACGTAAGGGTGTGGCAATCAACTTTGTGACACAGAAGGATGTGGAGGTTTTGCGCGAGATTGAGTCGCACTACCACACACAGATCGACGAGCTGCCGGTGGACTTCGCTGCGTACCTTGGCGAGTAATTTGGCCCAAGATGAGATGGACGTGAGTGAGGGAAGGAAGTGCGAAGGATGATTCCTACGATGACGAGATAGAGAATGATACGGTGAAAAAAAAAAAAAACAAATGAAAAAAAAAAGAAAAAAGAAAAAAGTAAAAAGATAAGAGATAAAGAAAAAAAAAAAAGATGGCTTCGGTGTCTTCCATGCTGCGTTTGGCTTCCCCTCCTCCGACTGCATTCCCACTGCGTGCGTGTACCGCGGTCGTTCCCCAGTGCAAGAAAATACCGACAGCGGCAGCGCCAGCAGCAACCGAAAGAGAGAGAAAGAGCGAGAAGGAGTCTCTGTGTGTGTGCGTGAGTGTGTGTTTGTGTAATTCATCTTAAAGGAAAAAATCACTAGTACCTACAAACTCAGGGTAAGCGGATGAGAGGAGCCTTATGATATATATATTACTAAAAAAAAAACAGTAAACAAAAACAAATGTGATATAAGAAACAGTAAACGTAATGAAAAGAAAAGCCTGATACTGTAAGGTCCGTTATTTCTGAAGTGAAGGGAAGAGGAGAGTTTTGGGTACCAAGTCGCTCAATTCTTTTTTTCCCCCACCTGCATATTTGCAGGCATGTTCACCAAGAAAGATAAACTGGAGAACCATGAAGATCTGAATAATACGTACGGAAAGGCTGCAGGTAAAGAGGGGTAAAATATAATTGCCGGAAGAAGGATGAAGTGAAAAGATAAATAGTCATGCGTGTTGATATTTGTATTTAAGTATAAAGCATGGCCACAGTGTACGGTGGGTGTTTCCTGCATCTTCTTCCTTTCGCTCTTTTCTGCTTTCCTCCTCTTCCCGAGGGAGCAGTTGACGATGACACAACAGCCGCAATACCAACTTGCTGTGTTGACTGCTGCAGCTTTGGCTTTTCCTTTTCGGGATCACGCGGAAGAACGGAAAAACAAACAAACAAACAGGATCAAAGAGCGGCGGGAAGGAGGGGAAAAATGAAGGTGGTCACACGTAATGAAACTAATAATAATGAGATCGTAAACAAAATGAAAATAAGAAAAAAAGAAATGAGATCAATGAGGTAACACATAAAAAAAAAGAAAACAGAGGGAATGCGTGCTGACGAGGAGGTCGCAGGAGACACAGTCTTTGTCACAGTCAATATATGTTATTGTTTTTGTGTACCTCTTCTTTTCTGCTGCAGACATGTAGTTAAACGCACACAGAACATGCGGGAGGGAGAAAGAAGGAGGATGGCAGTCGAAACGGCCGATTGAAAGGTATCACAAGGCAGAAGCAAAAAAAAAAAATCAAAGGAGGAACTCCCTTTTTGAGAAAAGAGAGGGAGGTAAAACGATAAAAAAAAGAAGGAACCAAGAAAATAAAAAGTGAGTGAGGTATTACGGTCAGAGAAGAAGGCGATTGTGGGAAGGAAGCAAAAGGAGAGAGAAGAACATATACTTGCACACAGACATGTGTGCATATGTATGTACATGTATTTGTTTCGCTTTGATTTGTTCCTCTGCAATGGTCACTGGATCGCGGTTTATACCTTTCAGCCTCAACGAGATCAATAATGAAATCGTGTTAAGGGTGAATAACAACAGAAAGTAAGGAGCAGATAGATTCACTCACTCACTGAGAGACACATACGCACTGTTGTATATATATATACATATGGTGCACAGAGAAAAAAAAAGTAAATAATAATAAAGAACGACATGAATTTTTTCGTGTTTTTTTTTGTGTGTGTTTGATTTGTATGCTTCTCTGCTTTTAGTTTTAACTAAGTGAAGAAAAAATCATTGTGACACTTTCGTTCGTCGCAGTACTCTGCGCACTGCCAACCGACAACTGCACTTCCTTTTATCCCATCCTTCTCGGTTCTTTTCTTTTATTGTTTTGTTTTCCCCTTTACCTGAGTTATTCTCTTCTTTTTTCACTGTCTCTATCAAAACACTATTTTTCTTTTTTTTTTTGTGTGTGTGTGTGTCTGTCTCTCTTTTTTTTTTCTTCGCTTTATTATGTAATGAGAAGTGACGTAGACGTAGAGGGTAGTGAGGTTTACTATCAGAGAAAAAGAAAGGCTCACAGCGCCGAGTAACAAAGAAAAAAAAAAAACAGCTTTTTGAGTTACAGATACACGAGGAGGTTACTTTCCTCCGTCGTGAAAGGACACCGCGTTCACTATTTCTAGATGACCGACACAGTGGATGCTGCTCTAGCTGAAGAAGTGCGACATGCGCTAAGATGCCTTGGATACCGCAATCCATCTGAAGAGGACATTGCTCTAACGTTGCAGCAGGCCAGAGAGACCGTTTACCGTGACAACTTGCAATCAGCATTACCATCGACACCGCACCTACAAGTGCAAACAACACCTTTAGGGGGACAGAAAGAAGATTATCAAGGGGAGTCTACTTCCCCGCCGAATAAAGTTAACGATGTAACAATGACCCCGCAAGATGATGAGGAGGCACACATGTCCGGCGACAAGTGTGATTATGGACCAACTTCTCCTTCGCTAAACCAATGGCCAGGATTGTCCTCACGCTCAATGCGCGGAGAGCGAACAACGCCCATGAATTCGACGGGAACAGGACGACAGCCTCGGAGAGGATATGCAGCGGGGAGTCACAAGACGCGGGAGTATCGTCAACAGGAACCTTACCATTTTGGTGGTGGTGTTGTGGTAGAAGGGCGTCCGGAGAACAAGTTGACAACGCGGCGAGAAGGCAGGTGTCACTTTGACCCAGGATCACTGCGTCGCGCTCCTCGTGGTGGCAGAGGAATTCCAAAAGATGGTGTCGGTGTTACAATTCCAACAGCAGTGGGTGTAGAACAAATTGGAAGTTATGGGTCCTATACAAGGGCGCCAGAATATATAAATCCACAAGCACGCTTACAACGACACTTGAAGCGCTACGAGAAAGGACTAAAGGAGTTTTACGTGAATAGACACGATGATGATGTTCGTGATGATTTCTTGGGAAAAGGTGGCTTAAGCTACGATGATTATTATGATGAGGAGGAAAGAGATGGGTGCTCTAGATACATTGATAATAGGGAATATGATAGACAAGTACTCGTGCGCAATGGAGAACGTCCTCTCCATTCTGTTGCTCCTGAGATGCCGATGCGCTCCACTCCTCGTATTGTACTAAATCAGCGAGGAGCAAATACTATTTACGGTTTTACTGGTGATAGTCGTTACAAATACCGTGGTGGTGGTGGTGCACCATTGTGTGATGTTGTGAGTCCTGACGGTTCTACTCTACGTCAACGTGCGGACCCCGTGCGGAGAGGGCAACAAATGCGGAAAATATGGAAAAGTGATAAGTTTCTCTCACGACAAAGCAGAAAAGAGGAGCGTTGATCTTGGTCTTACATAATGTTTTGCCGGTATCCATGACTTTCTCCGAATTTTTCGATGTTGCTTTTTTTTTTTTTTACTTTTCATAGAATAAAAGAGAACTTCGCAGAGGAAAGCCAATACTTGTGTATGGGTTCTAGAAGCAAAGTTTAGATGAATTTGCAACTTGTGTTGGGAGGATATTATGAGTCTCTCATAAAGGCGGCAACGTGAAAAAACACACTCATATCTATAACTTTATACATTGAAAAGGAAATTGTCTATGTTCTATGTTGGGGGTGATCCTCTCTAATGTGTCTTTTTCGTTATTTCTTTCTTTTTTTCTCGAGTTGGGGTTTGGGAGTTGACAACAGCGAATATATAGAACGTTCTACGTCCGACAGATAATGGTGTGCCCATTCACACAGGCCGTGCGTGTTGTGCTTTTTGTTGTTACCTGCAAGCTTCTTGTTGATGCCTTAATGTACAGGAATAAAAACCAGCCTCCTGATGACCCTGTAGACAAAGCGGATGAGCAGAGTACTAGCTGAACTGCCTTTTATTTAACGGAAAACCAATGTTAAAAAAACAAAAAACAAACACCATATTTTTGTTTTCTTTTTAATGCTAACTTTTCACGTGATTTCTCTCATGGGATGATTTCTTTGGCTGGAGTCTTAACAACTGAGGAAACTTCTTCTAATTAATGATTATATATACACATGTATTACTGAGCGCAGTTTGCCGCCGCGTGTCTTCTATCTAAAGGTAATTCGTCCTGCACAAAAGAGGAGTGTGTGTTATGTGTTCGCATATTGGTTTTGAGATGAAAACTGTTTTTTGTAGTTGTAGCACAGATCCGTGGTACATTGCAATGTATTTGGACCTGTGACATGGCAAATATTCCGAATGATAGGGAGCAATAGAATGAGAAGCGCATGTAGTTAAACTAGTAAATGCGTTTGCATCTGTGCTTATCTGTTTTTCTTTGTGTTTCTGTGCGTTCTATATGAAAATATTTTCCTTTGTCTCTTTGATTACACTACTGAAACAGAAGAATATTGCTCATAAGGATGTTTTAGAGCCTTGATAAAGGTGTGTCTGTGTGTGCTGGGTGGGTTGGGGGATGACCAACAAAAGTCATATTAACATATCTATTTTTTTTCTCCATCAATTCATAGTAGTGTAGGAAAATACCCCGTTAATGAAGCATGCGCTGTTCGACTAGGATATCTCTGTTGTACCTGTATTGTTTGGGTGTACCAGTTTGTCGTGAGTCCTCTCACTTTTCACAGTATTTATTCCATTTACGGCAAAACGTGCTTGGTATTAATCATACAGGAATGCGTTTCTTCACTACTCATTACAAGCAGTATGAGAGCCAGGTTGTGACTGGGAAAACAAAGGGAGAGGAATCCTTATCAATTTCATTTAGCTGTCCAGAGTGTGGAAAAAATTTTCTCAGTGAGAGAAATCTGAGACAACACCGTCGTTCCCGACACCTGTTGTCGCTGAAGTCCGTAGCACAGGAACGCCTTGAAGAAATACGGGAAACCAACTCGCGTCTTCAACTACAGTTACGAGAACTTCGAGGGGTTAACACTTTAAAGGATCATTCTTTTATTACTTCTTCTGCGTCGCCTCCTCACTCCAACGAAATCTCTCAGGGGACAGGAAGTGCGATAAAAGGTTTAGCTGCAGCAGTTCCTGATGGAAAAACTGTAGATATTTCCGTAGCACAACTTGGACGGTTGCGAGATCATCAATTTCGTTTGGGTACAACAATATCTGAGTTACGCTGTGTCGGTGTAGTGGAAGATGACGTTGCCATGGGATACTTGAATTCAGCTAACGGTCAGGGGGTAGATGCTGAAGGTCTTGGGTTAGAAATACTTCAGTTCACTCTTCGAATAGAAGGATACCGTCAGCGACGGGTCGGCCAGCTAAAAATGTACCGCAATTGTTTACTTGTACGTGTTGTAAACCCTCAGTGGAAAATTCAAAGAGGTGATGTGCTGCTTGTTAGTGGGACATATGGGCTACACAAGTCATATGATATGGTTTCAAAACAAGCAGTGGAGAACGCTGTTTTGGAGGCTGGGTATGTTGGGCTCCTGCAAAGAGGACCTAAATGAGAGTATGATGAATATGTGACGTTAAATTCGTTTGTCATGTTTTTCTGCAAAATAAGTGGACGTGAAATCTCAGTGTTTGAAACTTGCAATGCGTTTCTCTTTTTTTTTATTTTTTTATTCTTCTCGCTTTCGTTTTTTTTTTTTTTTTTTTTTTGGTGTGTAGGGTGAGGTGATTAGTTACTTGAAAAAACAAAGAACAACGACAGAATATATTTCTTCTATCCAATGTTTCATCCACGTTCCCAAATGGCTTTCCGCCCTGAAAAAATGCAAAATATTCGTTCCCTTCGGAAGCTTATTGAGGTTATGGATCAGCAGTACAGTCAGGTCTCTATATCCATATTAATAATCCATCTCATCATGGAGTTGGTTTCAGTGGTATTCTACGTGTGGACATCCATGGAAACAGCTGCCACTTCAGTAAGCGAATTTCATTGGGGAAGGACTATTTTTATTTTTGAGGTTGTGCTTAATATTGTGTTTTTTCTCGAATGGATCCTTCTCTTTTTCGGAGATGATGATAAACGGCGATATCTCTTCTCTTGGCTCTCTATTGTAAACGCCATGACAAGTATTCCGATGATTATATGTGGGATTTGTGCATTGGTTGACAGCAGGTGGGAGAGTTCTTGGGTGCCCATGTATTTGCGAGTATGGTGGATTCG
This sequence comes from Trypanosoma melophagium, assembly GCF_022059095.1. Lineage (NCBI taxonomy): Eukaryota > Euglenozoa > Kinetoplastea > Trypanosomatida > Trypanosomatidae > Trypanosoma > Trypanosoma melophagium. The sequence goes on along the minus strand of NW_027125192.1, from coordinate 4,355 downwards.
TGACTGTGTTGTCGTTCTTTTGGACTATCCACAGGTAGCGCGTTATATGATAGATATTACAAGGGAAGTATTGCGCTTTCTTTGCACACTCTTTGCCGTTATGTGTACTTGCATTGGTACAAACCAAATTGTTGAAAGTTGTACTGGACCATATATAAGTCTATACGATTCTTTCTACCTTATGGTTGTTGCATTCGCCACCATTGGATTTGGGGATGTAGTACCAAAGTCAACGCCTGCACGTCTCTTTATGATAGCTTTTATTGTGGTAGCTATTAGTTACTTCTTGCCATTGTTCCAACGTCTGGCACTGATTGGTCGACAGCACCTGCAATATGATACGTATAATTCTCGTGGTGGTAGACGCCCACATGTCATTTTGTCTGGTACTTTCACTGAACTTGAAGTGGATATTATCATTCGGAATTTTTACGCCGGTTGGAGAAAGTATATTGACATTCGAATCATATTGCTTTCACCAGTGGATCATCCACCGGAGGTCAAATTGCTAGTTAATCTTCCGTGGTTTAAAAATCATGTTGTGCTTATGGTGGGAGATCCTATGAAGGACGCCGACCTCAGGCGTGCAGATGCACACCATGCAGATGCTATTTTTTTGTTTGGTGACACAAGTTCTACCGCGTATCATACTGACTACCACTTGATTCGGCAGTCCTTTGCTATTAATCATTATGATGGAGAACTTCCACAATACCTATTCCTTCGCAGTGAGCGACACACAAAGCATGTGTCCTCCTATGCTGCCGGTGTCGTGGAAGGGGAAAGAATTTTGCACCACTTGCTTGGGCTTGGGGTGACTGTTCCTGGTTCTGTGCCTCTTATCATAAATTTACTTCGTACATATGAACCCCGTCCATTCAATACAACACTTACACGTAACTGGGTGGAACACTACGAGTGGTCCTTGCAGAACGATATTTATTCTCTGGAAATTGGTGATGGTTTTATTGGACTTGACTTTTGCGGGTTGGCAAGTCTCTTCTTCAAGCATGATGTCACACTCATGGGTGTCATTACTGCTCAAGGTACTGTGTCGCTAAATCCTTCTCAGGTTGATTACTCCGTTACCAAAGTGGTCGTAATAGCCAAATCTCTGAAAATTGCAAGAGAAGTAGTAAAAAAGTTGGAGCAATACTGTCGGACCCCTTTTCTTGAATCCGGAGCTCGACCAGAGTACAACCGTTTGGTACTAAATTGTGAGAGAGATGCTGCTTTGGGTCATCAAGATGATTCTCATTGCGGTGTGGAAACACTCCTGCGTGTGGATGACGCTTATGACTTTGAGAATCACTTTGTTATCATTGACCTTTCTATGGCAAAAGCGAGAATACCTGAGACTGAAGGAAGTCAGGAGGGATCTCTTTTTTCTGCGGCAGCGGATGTTTACCATGTCATGCGCTCCATTCGCCAATCCTATCCCCAAAACGACATTGTCCTTTTGACAAAGGATACTTCATTCTCAGTCTACCTTGATAGGTACTGGAATACCGTGAAAGGAACCATTCCTGTTAAACATGTGGAGGGGTTTGGATTGAATATAAATGATCTTCGACGATGCAATCTGAAACAGAGCGCTGGAATTATTATATTTATCTCTGGAGATGTTAGTGGACCATCAACCAGTGGGCTTTCAATGCTTGTGGATCTCTCAATCTCCTCGATTCTTCCATCTTCACACAACATACCTATAGTAGTAGAAATGGACAGTCTTCATTACATCTCTTTTTTCCCACCTTATGCGGAAGATAATATCCTCAGTCAAAAGGCGACGGAGGATTTTGTGTTTGAGCCCAACTATATTATAGGTAATGCTCTTAGTAGGCATATGTTATATCCTTTGGTTCACCGGGCATACTTTTCAGAGGAGTTCATTGATATTATTGAGTTACTTGTGTGCGGTGTAGACGAAGAAACACCTTCGCTTGGGAGACTCTCTCTTTTACTGTCTCCTGAAGACTTGCATACGTATGAAGATGTTGTAAATTACTGCCTCAATTTGCGTTATCTTCCTATTGCTCTACACCGTTGCATTTCAGATTCAAAAAATATACCACTTAGTGGGCAACGTTTCGTCCTTTCGAACCCACCCAGAGATCTTCCGGTTGACCGTAGAAATGATGCTGTCTTCTACTTACTTCCAACCTCATATTGAACATTTAATGCAGTGGTGTATGCTTCAATAGGGATCTGCTTGTTGCTTTGGACACTGGGTAGCATAGTAGAGAGAAAGGCATGGCTTCTTTTAGACATCTTGGTTCCTATGAGGATAATAAGGTATTGTCAGGATAACAAGTGCGTAGCTAAATTAGCCCAGCGGTTTGTACGGTGGTCCTATCTCTTGCACCAACCCATATATTGTGGTGTCGTTCCCTAACCTCTGGGAGTGGGAGGTAAAAAAAAAAAAAAAAGAACGAAGGAGGCCATTTTCATCAGTTTAGTAAAAGACCTCCATACGCTTGCACATGCCGCAGTGCTCTGTAAGAGAAAGGGCATCCCTGTCATGGGGAAATACAATTAAAAAAGGTCAATAGCCAGAAATCTTGATATTGTTTATTGAAAATATACTAAGGATATACCTTCTTCGCGTGTGTCAATTGGATTTTTATTTTTAAAGATATCCCACGCATTCCACAAAAGTAATAAACGCGAAATATATTAATGTCTTCGTTGTTGTGGGTGTTGGTATCTTACTTGCTGCAAATAGTTATACTGATTTGTCTGACTTGTTTTGTAATTGCGTTGCTCCTGTCCTGTGGGAAATGAGGCCGAGACAATGACTAACTGAAAAACAACGGTGCATGGAATATTAAGGTCTATCCATAAGTTCAAATACACAATATGTACATCATTTTCTATTGCCTTCATGAAGTCTGTGCTATTCTTTGATATTATGTGCTAGTTGGTCTGGTAATCAGTAGGGTTCAAAAAAAAAATTTAACCTGTTATTGCACTCTCTCGTTTCTTTTTTCTCTTTGCTTTTTTTTTTTTTAATGCATTGTTATTTGTTCTTGCAGAAGTGACACTGCAATCCATAGAAAAACATCTCAGTGGGGACGAGAAGAAATGGATTTTCTTTCGATTAACAGGGGAGATTGATTTCACTATTAAAGAACATACACATGTTGAAGTGATGCCGAGAGAGGACCCAGAGTAATGAGTGTTGATCAACCCTCCGGCAGTACACGCTAGACTGTACGTTGTGCGTCTACCAGGGTGGATATTGTACACCACAGTGAAGGAGAGAGTGTTACGGAACGGGACAGCTCTGATGGAGGTAGGTAAACTGATTGACCTCTTCCATTATTATTTTGAAAACGTAAACGTTATTGATTTCAGTATGAAACTATCGGGGTGGGTGTCCTTGTCATAATTCCGAGTATCTCTATTCAGGAGATGCAGATGATAATGCTTGTTTCAGCATTGATTCTCTCTACGGAGAAGTAAGGAAGGCCATGTAACACCCTCAAGAATAGAAAGTGTTTACTCCTTGAATGAATGGGGAGAATTCAAGAAGGAAAGCGAACGCTGCGTTGGTAGCAAAAGGGATGGCCGAGTCCAGCTCCTTGAGGGTGTAAAGATAAATAAGACTGCGAATAACGCTATCTGGGAATGGGATGAGGGTGTTTCTGTTAAAGGATTTTGTGTGCAATTGAAAAGAACCTTCCTATAGCAGCTATTGACATTATGAGACTATGGGAAAGAGTTCTGTAGAGAAAAGAATATTGATAAACCTTATTCTTGGCTACTGGACCTCATGGCACCCATGTCTGAGAGGAGGATGGCAAATTGTTTTGTATTTATCCAAACAAGTAGGTGGTGCGTGTGTGACGAATTGTTTTACAATTGTCTGAAGAACTCTTTTTGGCAATCTGGGACGCCTTGAATAGACAAACCCTTTTGTGGTTACATAATGCCTCCTTTGCCAACTGATGAGCCACAGTAGAGAAGATCACCCGGTGTTTGCGTACTTTTCTTTGGGCTGCTTTATTGACAATGTGGTTGTTGTCTGTGTGTGGGGTGTGGACATTTATTTTGTTCTTTTGGGGTGTGTCTCCTTGGCGGTGGACCTTGACGACATGATTGAAATGATTGCGAAAAGTACGAGGGAAGAAAAAAATGAATACCCCTTTTTTGCATTGGGAAGCTGTTATTGGTTCTTTATTTCTTCTCTTGAGAGTCTTAGAGATGTGGGAGAAGGTATTGCAGTGTGTATATTGTGCCAACGTTCCCGTTGCTGTACAGGGTTGGACTGCCCACTCAAAAGGGTTGTAACTTGACAGGATGGAGTCTCCTGCGAAGGGATCGTTTTAGGGGATTTTTGAGTTTAGATCTGT